>NC_138746.1:24392712-24652933 GCF_965113295.1 Leuciscus leuciscus
GGGATCTGAAACTGTAATGTAATCTCTTATTGTTGAGTGAGAGCATCAGTCAATGTCTCGTATCTCAGCAGGACCATGACTGAGACGGAGTTCTAATTTAGAGCTCTTCATGAAAAAAATTACTTGAGCACTGCAATATAAGCTAAACACACTTCCCCCATCAGAGCTGGATCTGTGCCCAACATTGTAATCATATAGAAGTTCATGTTTGGGAAGTATGCTTATCTTATCAAAGATCTCTCTCTCTCTGACCTGTGGGAATGGACACATAGTCCATAAAATGTCCTTCTTAAATCCTGTGAAGGCCATGAGATATCTTGAGATAAAGAATTAACCCAGAGGCAGCAAAGATCATGCAATGTCATTGTTGACACTCTCAGAAGTTTTTTTTTGTTTTTTTGTTTTTGTTTTTTTACTTGAGATTTGTGTGCTGATGGGTTAAAAAAGGTCAAAAGTTTGGAATAGTTAGTCTTTTACAAAAACTAAGGATACATTTATTTGTTGAAAAAACCCTGAAAAATATTCATATAATAATTCATAATTTGACTGTTTTCTATTTTAATATCTTTAAAATATAATGTATTAATGTGATGGCAAAGCTGAATTTTCAGCATCATTACTCCAGTCTTCAGTGTCACATGATTCTTCAGAAATCACACTAAAATGCTGATTTGGTGCTCATTTCTTATTATTATCAATGATGAAAACAGTTGTGCTGCTTAACTTTATAGAAACCATGATACACTATAATTTAGAAAATGTTGGTATTTTTTTTTTTTACTGGTAATTTGTAATTACTTTTAAAGTAATATTTAAAAATACGCATGGATTCATAAAATTAATCAAAAGTAATAATAAAGCCATTTTTGTAATGTTACAAAATATTTCTAATAAATGTTGTTCTATTGAACTGTCTATTCATTAAAGAATCCTGAAAGAAGTACTAATTTAAATACATGGATGGATGACTATGGCGGAACAAGAATGGCTTTGACGATCAATGCTGTGTTTTGCTCAAGCATCCCAGATATATTTTGAAGATTGATTTATTAAACTAATAATCACTTGTTTGAATACAAAATGTCCAAAAGTAATCAGGTCTAATACTTGCCAAAAAGGCAAAAGGGAATAGTTTAGTCTTGAGCTTTTCCAGTGTTTTTTGGAGAGTAAAACCAAACGTTTTCCGTCTAGAAGGATTTTATTAAATCTGATGGTGCTGAATTCTGTCTTTTTCTAAAATGCCCCATGAGTTATTATATAAGCCTTCTGTTTGAAAGAAAGACTCCCTCATTAGAAGGGAATCTGAACTTTTATAATCACAAGAGTCCCGTGTTCATCCAGTGTTTAGCCTCATATTTATGTTTCACCTCCATTTAGACTTTAGGTCTTCCTCAGCACTTCATTTACAATTCCATTTAATAATTGTTCAAAAAAGGGGGATTTAACCATGTCATCCAAAAGCTGTCAAACACAATGAAACTTAATGACATGTTTTGTTTCCATGGCAAAATGTCTTCCAGACACATGGTTCTGCATTCCAATGTGTTTTGAAAAATAAGAGTGTTCAAATGTATTATTATATAGAAAGTTGATTTTGATGTCTCTGTGCCGTTTTGCATTCACGGGAGAAATCGAGAGGGGAGCTGAGTGACACAGGACATTAAATCTGGCTGTAAACAAGACAGACTTTATTCTAACACTTGAGCATTGACTAATATGTTCATTTTACTGTTACAAGTCATCTGATGCTGTCCTGCTTATCTGAAGATATGTCTTTGTTTTAAATAAAGAGAATATAACTGTTTACATTAAGACACATTTTAAGTTATTGTAGAGATTGATTACTGTAATTAATTGGCAGTGATTTTTTTTAAATGAGACACAGTAAGTAGTTTCTCAAGAGGCAAACATGATTCAGAGATTATTGATTAGCTGATAGTAAACCATTTTGGTCTTCAGTTTGCTAATTCTACTGGTTAGTTAATCATTTTTTTCAGTTAGAAGTTGCCAAAATGTTAATGTGTCACAAGCTGTCCTGAATTAATGTATTATCAGGCTGTATTTGAAATCTCCTCCATACTCTGATTCACTATTTCCTAATATAGTTCACTTGAAGGAGAGAATGAAAATGAGTGAGTGAATTTGGACACTGCTTGCTGTTTAATAATCATCTGAAACTTAGCAAACTGGCAGCTCCATTAGTAATGAAAAGATTTATCTGGAACTCTGTAATGGAAACTAGCATGTATAAACCTATTTCAACTATTTCATAATCAATTAAAATGGAATTTATACCTGTATGATATTATGCTGTATCCACATTGGACCAGCGGTTTGGAAAATGGATGGATGGATGATTCAACTGCGGGCGCCATCTTCTGGTGAGACACGAGAATCATTCAGCAACACCCTCAAAGTGCATTATGGGTATTCTGTAGCCGTTGCGCGTACATCGGTTGTACACTTGTTATTGCTGTGCATTATGGGATTTAAAGAGTGCAATTGATAACATCCACTATCAGGTTTCAGACACTGCTACAAAATGGCTGTCCACTCAAATAGTGGGAATAGGGTATGGGGGGCGATTTTGGACACAGCCTCAGAGTTTCAGTAGTTGAATGTTTCCAGTGTTTCAATGATCCAGAGTTTTTCTGTTTCTGTGTCATGTGATTCGATTGTTCTCAGTCTCTTAGTGATCAAGGTTTTATGCCTTTCAGTCTGTCAGTATTTTTATATTTCCAATGTTTGCAGTGTTTCAGGAACTGTTTTAGGGATCCAGTATTTGTTTTAATGGATGTTCCTGTTTCCATTCGTAAAAGGGCCAGTGTTCCCAGTTTTTCAGTGGTCGCTTTTTCCGTGTTGCACTGTTTCAATGTTTCAGTTTTCCAGTGTTGTAGATTTCCAGTTTTCAGTATTTCCAGTGATTCTCACACTCACTCCACACAGAAGCCTTTCTCTCCGATCCTGTGTAACTGGCCTGGGGTTTGCCTTCAGTAAATCACAAAAGAAGTTACTGCTGCTGAGAGCATTAACTCTCCAGCGAGTAGGAGAAAGCCTTTGCAAAGGTGCTCAGGTAGTCCTGCAGCTTTGGAATCTTGGCAGTGGTGTTTGAAAACGAAACAGCCTGATAACACTTTTTCATGTTTTATTATGCATTCTCATCCAGATCTTGGCTATTTCCTGCAGAAGGCTAATTTGCTGCGCTGAAGCAGATGTTTAACAGATATAAAAATTGGCAAAACATTGGATCTTCCCCTCATATTATTGAGAGTCTTAGACCATTGCCATCAGTGAGTGATAGCTCTCCTGAAATTGATAACTGTGTGGCCTCCAAATGGAAAGACAGTGGCAGTGAATATGTTTAAGATAGCAACATACATTTATCTATCTTTCTGGCCATTTCTAGCCAGTCAAGAACATAGGACATAGTCATGACAGCCCATAGAGCAGGATGAGGGTTTCTTGGTGTTATTTTCCTGTACTCACACTGCTATGATTATCATCCATTTTGCTATAATGAGGCCCCACAGATTTTGGCCCTTTGTGTGCAGACAAGGGCCAAAGCAGGGTGGGATGTGCTATAACAGTTTGGAAAACAGACATGACTTCAAAGAATCAAGAGGTTGGCAGATCTTTCATAAGATGGAGAGAGGGAGAAGGAAAGGGAATGTCTGACAAGTTAATCCAGAACAGGGGGGAGTTATTATTTTGGCTGTTCCTGCTTCATTCCTTCCTCCCTCCCATCATTCAAATGGTGTTGGAGCTCCTTTTCAAATTTTTTTAATGCATAACAGTAGAAAGCAGAAAGAATGCAGCTTCTTGTGCAAAAAGATCAGCTAAAGAGAAGTGTGCAAAACATATCCAGCTCTTGATTAGGTAAAAAAAAAAGAAAAGAAAAAAAAGGTGCTTCCGAGAACAGGGAGGAGATTTGGCCCTTGTGTAGCTCTCGCAAGGATTCTGTGTTTAGAATCCATGATGTGAAGTCCAGCTCTGGGTTAATGAACCATGACTTACACCTTTTTGTATGGAATGGATATGACATCTGAATCGAGAGCAAAGAACAAAGATCTCTTGATACCTCATTACTGAAAATTTCAACTCACTATTGTCTCATCTGAGTTGGAGTTGAAACGGTTGTATTACTTTTTGATGTAAATGCTCTAATGCTCTAGCGCAGTATTTTCCATAAATTTTCAATGACCTCGTTGTATCCTTTTGTTTAGATGCATCAGTCTGTGGAACAAATGTATTTTTGATATTTCATTTTTTTTTTCAGAATTGTGAGATATAAACTCGCAATTGCAAGTTATAAATATATTTAAATCTCACAGTTCTGACTTTATAACACACAATTACAACTTTATATCTGCCAATTGCGTGTTATAAAGTCAGAATATAAACATGCAATTCTGAGAAAAAAAGTCAGAATTGCGAGTTTATTTCTCGCAATTGCGAGTTTATTTCTCGCAATTGCGAGTTTATATCTCACAATTCTGACTATATAACACACAATTTCGACTTTATATCACGCAATTCTGACTTTATAACTGGCAATTGCGACTTTATATCACTGTATATGTAAACTCAATTGTGAGATAAAAATATTTATCTCACAACTCTTTTTTTATCTTTTATTCTGTGGCAGAAACAAGCTTCCATATCACCTGTTGGCAATCCATATACAATCTTTGTAAATAAAATACTTATTGTGATTACACTGAATTAGTTACATGATATGCAATTAATTGATCACATTAATCACAATTCATTATATATTAATATTTTCTAAGAAAAGCACCAAAATAAAGTTAATACATTTGTAACAGTTAATGATTGTGATAAGTTGGTATGTAGATCCCTCCCCAAAAGACTTTCAGATTTATAGTAAACTTTTACTCATAGAAGTAAAAGTCATGTTTAGAAGTCATACACTATGCATTTACAGTAACAGATATGGTAATAAAAAATAAAATAAAAAAAGGCTTTAGAAGTCATTATATTTTTAATCACTGTTACATCCTGCTTTTCTGCATCTGTGGAGAAGATGAGGATGAGAGACTGGATGGTGAGTAGCTACACAGACACACTTTAAACAGTCACTGATGGATACATATTAACTTTCCTTTTTATCTTTGCAGAACGACCACATGGAAAATGCAGGAGAACAAGGAACTGAAGATTGGGACCAGGAACGAGAAGATGGACAAGAAGGTAGGTATACTTCAAGTAAGAGATAATCCAAATGGATACAGTCCGAGTCTAAAGCCTAGTTCACACGGCAGGATAATTAGGCCGATTTTAGCCCCGATTCACCCCTTCCGACAATCTTAAGGATGCTCCGATTATCGTAAAATAATTTGATCAAATATTCCTGCCGTGTGTGGTGTGTTAAGACTGCTCTCGTCTGCTCGGAAGGACGTCGGGACCGCTCCGATCTCAAATCGGGGATATCCAACATGTTGGATTTATTTGGCCCGATTTCTTCTCGTGTGTGGTGTCCCCCGAGCACACAGCCTGTGGACTGTGGAGTGTAGCCAATCAGAAAGCGAGGTGACGAGGCGGCGAGGAAACACCGGGAAATATAATCAAAACAGCCGGCGGCAGGGCGCACCAGAAAGTCCGGTGGACGTCAGAGATCATCGCCTTTTCTTTTGATAACGGTTTTTTTCGGTTAAAAACAAACTACAAACTATTGCCACTGCATCCTCTTCGTCCGCCATGATTGTTTACTCTGAAGTCACGTTTGATCTCGAGGTATTTTGCGCGATTTCCCGTCTGATCTGGGAATGCTCGGGAGTCAAATCGGTTCGTGTGTGATGTGTTGATTTTGCCGTGTGGCTGCGCACCACACACTGTACGACCAAAACTGTTAGACCCGTGATTTTTTATCCCCGTGTGTGGGGTCTCTCAGGTTTGGAAAATCGGCCGACAATTTTAAAATCGTCCCGTGTGAACCAGGCTTAAGATGAGACTAGACAATGTTAGACAATGATTAGACACACCTCAGTTTTACAGCGCTGATGAGTGACGTGATTGGTGACAGGTGTGCGGGTGATGAAGTGTGTGAAGGTGGGAGCCAAGAGGGATTCTGAGAAATATAATGCTAGACACTGGGCTGGTGACTGGAGATCGTGACAGTACACACCCCTCCCGGAAGGTGCGTCCCAGCGCCATAATAAGCCCACAGGGGTGGGAAGGTGGGCAACCTGGAGGCTGATGAGGGGAGGCTTAGGCTGAACAGGAAGCCTCCACGGCAGTACCAACATTCCAGGGAACGAGGGAGGTGCTGTGATTCAGGGAGCCAGGGAGGTGCCGGTTGTTCAGGGAACCACCAGGGCGGCGCTGGTGATACAGGGAGCCAAGAAGGTACAGGGGGCGCTGGAGGCACAGGAAACACTGGAGATAGATGGAACACTGGAGATACAGGTGACGCAGGTTACCCATGGTCAGGACTCAGGAGGATTGGTGGTGGTGGGAGGTAAATTGGAATGGCGTGGGATGCATCTCCTGAACGCTACTAACTGCGCCTTTACCTCTTCCCCTAATTGTCTCGACGGAAGTGCCAAAGAGTCCAGAGGGTGAAATCAGAGCAACAAGAAAGAAGGTTGATCCAAAGATGCCTCTCCGTAATTACCATAGCCATCATCGTCTGTTTGGGGGCACGGAGGGCCAAGTCTGTGGTGTGGCGTAATTCAGCGACCACTTTAGGAGACAATACCTGCCCCTGATATATATCTCTCAGCAGGTCAGCTTGATATGCCTGCAAAACAGCCACTGTGTGCAGAGCACCACCAGTCTGACACACTGCCTCATACGCCTTGGCCACCTCCGCTAGGTGGTCTGTAACTGCTGAGATGGCAAGACCAGAGCCTTCAATGAGGATGCCTCAGTCTGCAAGAGATGGCTAACCAGCATCTCTTCTACAGGGGACATCTGAACATATTTCCACCCGCATGGGTAATTCAAATTTGGAAAAGGAAAGATGTGTGCTGAATATGTCTTATTCCAGGACTTCTCCACTTCGGTATAAATGGAAATGGAAGACTCATGGGGACGGGATGATCATGGCCCGCCAGAAATTACTTGTCGAGTCTACTGTGAGCGACTTCGCACGACTAGGTCAAGTTCAAACTGGCCGTGCCCCAGACCATTACATCCAACAATTCCCCATATGCAGGGCTGACGGAAGGAGAGGGCTCAACTAACACTTCTGGCCTCTTCTACCACATCAAGCTCCTCAGAGCTAGATGCTGCCAGCAACATGCTCTCCGCTGGATCGGAAGATACTAAAAAATGGGCTTCCAGATTCAGCAGATCACCCGAGCCGGTAAAGGGAGACTGATAAAGCGAAGCCCCTTTCCATTCCCTTGGCTTTCCCTCCTCTGCCAGCTTGACCTGTGAGCCCCTAGATATGATCCACCGTTTTGCCCCTCCTTTCTCAAGAAATGGGCAAAGCATGAGCAGAGTTTTTCACTGTGAACTTGTCACGGAGAACGCATCCAGCCCCCTTGAGGGCTGAACGTACGTGCTTCATGCAAAGATTTCGGATGTTCTCAGGTGTCATTAAGCACGCATTTTCTAAAGCTGTTGCTGCTTGAAGGAGCTATTTCAAGCTCCTGTGAAAGTTTGTACTTTAGGCCATAACTTGTATATGTACGGAATTTAACTCCCCTGCTTTGGGAATTTTTGCTTGAACTTATACATTATATAACAATGAGTGTGTTTTTTTTTTTTTTTTTTTTTTTTTACTTTGCCAATCTCTCCTAGCCTGAATGAGATTAATAAGGCCCTGTCTGTTAGTCGCCCCAGGTTAAGCAGGCAGTTTGGATGTGTTCCAGGGCAGAACGCAGGGGGTTACAACCTCAATGTTGCATGCATGAAGACCTCTATTCATAGTCTGGCCTCTCAGGAGATTTACAGTGATAAAGATTTTAATAAACATGTTTTATTCTCAGATTTGCAACTTATCTCAAACCTCCTTGCCCCAATGTTTTTTATTTTATTTTATTTTGTATTTTTTTTGAAGCCTGATTGTATTTCCGTCTTTTAAAATGTACCATTATTATGTTATCAACCATGTATCATCTTATTTGTTTCTTATACTGAAAGCATTGTATGAATTATTGACAGTGATTTAAATAAATAAATAAAAATAATTTTACACATTCAGATTAGCTGAAATGTCTTTACAGGGCAGGATTTGATCTAAGTCTTACGGAAGTTAGAAAAACATGCCATAAGGAACCTTTACAGTTTTTCTGTGGTGAAAATCAAGCTTTTAATGTTGTTTATATGTCTATGTGGTGTTTTTAATATGCTTTAAGACAAACCATGTGCAAATTCATAAGTCAACACCATTGCTGAGTATTTTCTCCTTAAAAATGCAGTGAACCAACGACAGTCTCAAAAACACAGTTTGAAATAACTGGTGTTTCTGACGTCACAAGCTACCTTGTAACCAATCACGTCAACGTGTGATCATCAATGAGTGTATCTCTGTACTTGTGTGAGTGAGTGGAGGCGGGGCTAATTTGCATATTCATAGAATCGCGTATACTAAATGAGGTAAGGGTGTAGAGTTATATTCAAGCTATTTTAAGATTTTTTTATTTATTTTTTTAGGAAAAAAACGTTTAAATATGTCATATTGGTGATCAAATAGGAGTTTTAATGGATACAATTAATGACTACAGGGGGACTTTAAACACATGTGATTTACTGTTGGCTGTTAAGCTTGTTAACATAGTTGTAGTCCACTTGAGGGTGCTGTTCTCATAGACCAATCTCCAGGCCTCCCTGTGACCATCATTTGATCTGTCCTATATTTAGTGACTCCCTGGGTTCTGTCATGTTGTCCTTATGTCACTGCTGGCATTAATATATATAACTGGACAAACCGTGGCTCTGACACACTGACTTGTTAAACAGAAAATATCACACATGCCAGAGTGCCCATGTGGGATGGTGGAAACCCGCCATTGTTGTGTCAGGATAAGCACAGTCCGCAGTTTTTGCCTGGAGGGCATGTCCATCTGCCCTGCCATATGATGACAGGAAATTAATGATGCTATTGTTGATGCACTGTGTTCATGTTCAAATTTTGGGCAGAATATCTCAGAATTGTGCGCCTGCAATTGCTTCCTGAGACCTGTAAGTTTGTGTAATTTCTCACCAGTGTTGGGAGACACTACAAGCGAAGGGTAAAAATATCAATTTATTTGAAATAGAAATATTTTGTAAGATTATAAATGTCTTTACTTTACTTTTAATCAATTTAATGCATCATTACTGAATAAAAGTATGAATTAAAAAAAAAGATTTTTTTTCATACAAAGATGTATGTACAGTAACTTGCTGTGGCATTAAAAAAGACTTAAACTGGCCAAAACACACACACTTTTGTGAACACTTGTATGATCTTTACCAGGTTGGCATTGATGCCTCAGTGCAAATACTCCAGCTTTTGACTGATTTATAGTATGTTCTGCCGAGGGTATTGTTCCGTGGTGTTGCATGTGAACTGCATTTGGCACAATGGCCTCCTGATGAAATAATGATTTCTTAATCTAAAAGGAGCCTGGGGTGCACTGGCTTTTAGAGGAGCCAATTTACAGATCATAATACAGAAAGTATGGCCAGATTTCTGTAACAGAGGTGTCTGTCCTGCAGAGGTGATACCACTAGCGATTGAGACACATGCTACGAAATCATTCAAACAGATATACCAAAGGCTCCTAACTCTTAAGACGCGTGAAAGAAAAATTGAGCATTGAACATAGATTTGCTTCTGTTTTGAAGGAATATATTACCTGAAAATTAATTAATTCAAGTAATTTCTTATCCTTATGTTGTCCCAAACCTGAATAACTTATGACTCATGTTCATGCTGCTCTTTTACTTGCAATGAAAGCATATTGTGAGCAAGGTCTGTTTTAATAAATGTATCTCAGTGTTGAGTGAACACCTTTTGAACTACCATGTGCCACTTAGATGTAGAACTACTTAGACTGAAAAGCTTGGAGGCACAAATGGGTCCATTCTGCTGTAAAATTGAGCCTTGGTATTTCAGAAAAAATAAAAATAAATAAAAATAAAACATACTGAGACTTAAACTGAATTCTGAAGAAATTTTGAAATCTGATGAAAAGGCAGCAACCTGAATGTGCTTTTATCCTAATAATTATTTGTGTTCTTTCTTATGTAATCGATAAAAGATGTGTTATATAATGAAGCATAAAAAAATCCATCTCAACAAAAACTGAGCCATTTCATAAACTTCCATCCTAGAGTAGATTGTGGTCTGAGAACTAAAATGGACATAGTACTGAAGTCATCGGTTTCGATTAATCAGAAACAGACAAGAAGCCGTTCGGCACGCCAAAACCCGCAGCAAACACAATAGCGTCCCAACACAGCTAAACCACGGCTAAACTCATCAAAACAGCATTAGTCATTTCTTGAACCACATTTTTGTTGTCTTTCCAGCTATTAGCATGATTTTAATCACTAAACCGTGTGTGTGTGCGCAGTTTTGGCTTTTGTAATGTCATTTCACACAAATTATTTGCTCACTCTTAAATATGGAAGCATTTTTATTTTGAGTTTTAAACCAATAGCAATTATCATTATCACTGAGAACATAGCAACAGCACTATGTGTTCCACTGTACCTTAACCATTTGAGCTGTGATGTCTGTCTGCACACAAGTATGGAGATGTTCTAATCTAAACCCTTTCCTCGGGAGTTCTGAGTTCTCTTTTAAATGGGCCGCAGGGGCCTGTGAAAGGCCTTTAGTTTTATGATGCCTCAACTTTGTCTCACCATCTACAACTCCTCTATGCAGAAAGAATTCACAGTTCATTGAGTTTTTTTAAAGTCTTTTTTAGTTTTTAGTTTTTTCAGTCACAGCAGATGTAATGTTGAATATTTTTTTTTACTGGCCAAGATAATTTTCACTGTCTGTTAAAGGGGTCATGATATGAGAAATTATATTTTGCCTTCTTTTGACTTATGGTCTTTGTACCATTAAAACATCCTTTAAGTGTAATATCTTAAAGCGTCCTCCTCAGACAAAGCATTTATTTAATCAAGCTCCAAAAACGGCTCATTTGGATATTGCAAGATTTGTTACATCACACAGGCAAATGCAAAACGAAGTTACTACACATCATTGCACCATATAGCCCACTAGCATTCAGTCGCTTAATGGCTGACATTTACCTACACTGTTGTTTTTGTGCAAAAAACTTTAACACTTTCCCCGCCAGCGTTCTTAAAAAACGTTGCCAGCCAGTGCCAGCCTTTAAAAAAAAATAATTTTCACAAAAGTTCCATGGCAAAACTTCCATTTTGTTTTATGAATATCTGAACATGCAATACATCAATAAAACAAACAAAACATTTTATTCTAGCTTCATGCATTCCTTTTTTTAATCAACATTTGAATGTGGGTAATTTTCAAAAAAGCAAAGAGCTGAGCTTTCTCAGAAAGCTGAGAAAATTGTGTTATTGTCAAAGACTATGTCTGGATCGGATTTAAATAGATGGAGTAGATCGAGTCCATCAACAAAGCTTGCAGTCTTATAACTTGTCCTGGGTCGACATTTCATTTGGTAAAGTTAGGCAGTTTTGATATACATGCTGTTTAATGTTGATAAGAATCTGATTACATATGCTATGGCTTGTTACTGCTTCTTTTTCGCCTGTGTTTTGATCAGGAGATTCATACTCTTTCAAAAGATGCATAATAGCGCCCCCTACTACATAAAAGTGAAAACATGGAAAGCCAGAACATTCCATCAATGGCGGGGAAAGAGTTAACATTATAAGTGAACCTCTAGGAACATTAAAATTGCCTAATTTGTTAAAAAATATATAAAAATAATAATAATCCATGTCATGACCCCTTTAAATGCAGACTTTGTTAGGTTTACAACCGCCACACAATTTGCTTGCTGAAAGTCTGCCAAAATTCCTATTAGACCTTTATAAAATGCAAAAAATCAATTAGACAACTCAGCCACATGATTGTGTGGGCAATACTGTCTAAAGCAAATTATGAAATATAAAGTTCTGTCATGAAACTCTAGGTGGCGCAGGCTGATAGGTCCTTAACTCAATCTGCTTACAATCGCATCATTCTCTCACAGCTGATTGATTCCTGCTGTCTCAGTAGCCAATGAGCTCGCTTCAGCGAGCATGCTCAGCCTTCAAATACTGGGTCAGCATTTGCAGTAGCAATTTGCAGCACACTTTCAGAAACCCTCCACCTTCCCCAGCTCCACCTGTATAGATCTGCTACGGTTAATTCAAATATGCTAAATTTTACAGCAACAGCCTGTCTTACTTGCTCACAGCAGTGTGTCATGCATGTATTGGCAGTAGCAAGTCCTGTACTTGCTCCGCAGTAAAAGCAGCAGTAGCGTGGCAGATCTATTCCGCCAAGACCAAACATATCAACATTGTCATACCCATTATGCCAAACACTCTTAAGAGTTGTCATGACAGAAATGTCTAATTTCTTTATATACTGGACAAAGCACACCATGAGATCATATAAACACTTTCTCTGTGTATATTTATTTCCTTTTAGAAGTATGACTCAATTGAAGTTTTAAATTTGGTAAAGGTTGCAATACAAAAACACATGTGAATGTAATTTTGTTGCTGAGTAACTATGTGTGTATATATACAGTACACTACCTTTCAAAAGTTTGAGTTAGGTAAGCTTCTTTAATGTTTTTGAAAGAAGTCACTTATGCTCACCAATGCTGCATTCATTTGATCAAAAATATAACAAGAACAGTAATATTGTTAAATATTATTACTATCTAAAATTAATTAATTTTAAAATTACTCCAGTCTTCAGTGTCACATGATCCTTCAGAAATAATTCTAACATGGTATGTTCTGCTCAAGAAACATGTCTAATTATTATGCATCTAATTATTAATAATATTTTTGTGGAAACTTTGATATATGTTTTTTTTTGGGGGGGGGGGGGGGGTGGGTATTTGATGAACAGAAAGTTTAAAAGAACAGTATTTATTTGACAGAAATATTTTGCAAGATTATAACTATATTTACTGTCATTTCTGATCAATTTAATGGGCCTGAATAAAAGTTTTTCTTTCAACAACAACGACAAAAGAAATCTTACTGACACCAAACTTTTGAATTGTAATTTATATCAGGTGTCAAAGTAGTGTAAAATCCACAAGCCCAATCCTGCTCCTAATGGTAATACGACATGTTTGTGATTGTTGACACAATAGGTGCGTCCCAAATCGAGTACTTGTGCACTTTTCTACACCATTTTGTATAAATAGTGTGAGTAGTGCGTTCACACTGAAAAATCTAAAAAGAAAAAGTGCACTTAAAGTATCCGGATGATGCACTTATTTAACCGAAAGAAAAGTGTGGAACGTTGGACACTTCGTGCACTCAACTGTTGCAGCTTTAATAGCGGAGGGGGAGGGGCTATCAGACTTCGATATTGAAAGAAAAGAAAAGAAAAGAAAAAACACGTATTATTAAGTTCATACACTACACGGTTGAGTACATAGTGCACGAGTAGTGTATACGTGCAATGCATAGTGTATAGAGCGTCATTTGGGATACAGCTAATGACAAGGCGGCCATAACAATTCTAATTTCTCATCTTTCTACTACTCCATTTGTCTCTCTTCATCTTACACTTTAGCAACACTAGTATATTCTGCCAGATTTGACTTTGAGTAATCAAATCCCATTTATCAAACAAGGACTTTAATCACATATTCACTCACAAACTCCAAAGTGTTGTCATTGGAATTTAGGAGAAACATTTAATCATCATGTTTCTCTACAACCTTTTAACAGCCAGAGTAATTTGATATCATGTGTAGATTGAATTGTCAAATACTCTGATGAAGCAATACCACATGCCTTGTCAAGTTCTGTCACATCCAGTACATCTGGGTGAAAGTGACAAAGTTCACTTGACCTCTATGTTGACTTTGATCATTTTTTATTTGCTTGTCTAACAATTCAAAGTTAATAATATTTTATATCTGCGTTTTCAGAATTCTCATTTCCTGTGTTCTTGGAACGGAACACTGATCACATTCCAGTCGTCTCCTCCTGTTGTTAAGTCAACAGGCGAAGGATATTTAATGTGGCAAAGAGCCTGACCAGTCCTGTAGCACAGACATACAGATCATGTGCACACACACAAACACATAAATAGAAATTGCACAGACTTGCAAAAATCTGAAAATGTCCCCTTGCATTGGAGCATATGAGTCCTAAGAAATCTGACAAGGCATATGTGGTAAAGGGGCAATTTTTTAGGTTTTCCTGAACTTGAGCAAACTGTAAATGTGCTGGACAGCATCATTTGATTGGCCACACACTCTCATGCTGTCTACAATTTTGTGTTTTTCCAGTCTGGACAGCTATGCAGTAGGTAAAATTACTAGCGATTACTTTTCATAATCGATTAATCTGTCGATTATTTTTCCGATTAATCGGATGGAAAAACGAAACATTATTATACATAAAAAAAATCGTTTTAAAGCTGCAGTCCGTAGCTTTTTGGGGTCAAAAATTATCCCAAATCATTTTTTGAGCAAGTACATCACCAGCCAGTGTTCAGAATTATCTGCTTGCCGTAGCTCGATTCAAAATGGTAAGCTTGTAATATTTTTAATTCCAGTGGTACTGGTGGATTTCCGCGGGAAATTTGAGCATGTCTTTGCGTCATTACGTCACATCTGTACACATAAAGAAGGTCTCTTGGCTCGTAGGCTATATTGAGTGTGAGGATGTTGGTGGTGGAGTGACAACTGGAGATTCTCCCGTTGTAAAACGCGAAAGACTTCGGACTTGGGAGCAAAAAAGAGACTGCAACCGGCCCATGCGAAAACAAGGACAAATATCGGAAGGGCATTAAATGTAGTCACGCAATGCTGATGTTGTTAACATTAACAATTTGAGAACAAAGTATAATTTGCACAGTTTGACGTGATATGATAAGCGATCGTTAGATTTAATCGGCTCGATTTACTGCAATGCTTTTTTCCATTAGTTGGTCAGACCAAAAGTGGATGTTACTAACTTGTTCAGACGACATTTTCCGGTGAAAATTCTTATGTTGGTCATACTTCCAAAAAGTAGAATCTGTGATTGCGAATTACAGTATCCACACCACCAGCGCGGTGATTGACAGCCGTACATTCTCCTCAAAACATTGGATTCATCCGCGCTGTGCCATACCGAGGCACAACGCACGTAAAGTTGATAATTACGCGAATAACTGCAATTGCAGATTTCGAACAGAGATGGCGACAAAGAGGAAAAACTGCGGACTGCAGCTTTAACAAAAAAAAAAAATGTATCCATTATTTTAAACAATGTTATTCCACATCCTGCCAAAAGCCATCCTTCAAACAAATGATATAAAGTATAATATAAGTGTAATATACAGTCTATGAAAACAAATATAGCGAATGTAGGACTATCTATGCAAAGTAGGCTATGCTGTAGGTAGCAAAAAAATTTAAAAAAAAAATATTTTTAAAATACAAACATTACATTCAAAACCTAAAATCAACTGATTGCTTACTATTTTAAAGCAGAAATTAAACCGACTACATTAAAATGTTAATAAACAAAAATAAAAGCACAAAATGTATGAGGGACATGATTCACTCTGAACATAGTAGCCCAATTAATTATATATAATGCGCTATACCAACAATAGGCTATTTACTACTGCGCTCATAAATACAATAACTTGTGATAAATGTAGAATTTTAAACCTACAACTTAATTTGTAACAAAAAAAGATGTTAGCAAAATGTTTAAGTCGCCTGTTTGACTCGCATGCAGCCACCGGCGCTCGTTCATTGAACACTTAAGTTTAACAAGATCGCTTGTTGTCAAAACACGCAGAATGCGTGTGGGACTTTCTAACATTTACAGATACGGATATAACCATAAAAATGCAAGTTATGCGCTGAGGAGACAGTAAACAGCTCACGTATCTGCCATAGCAAGACAGGGCAAAACGCTGTAAACGCTGTAGGTCCTACTTGTTTAAAGCGCTTACAAATATATATAAAAAGCTTAAATAAAATGCATTCTCATGTTTCGGACAACTTGGATCATGTAGCCTACCTTTCTCGCAACAGCTCGCTCCGTGTCCTATTTTACATATGCATTTGGCGGTTTCCCGGCGCAGCGCGCAGACGCAATTGATAGTAAAATTTGTTGTCGAATGTCGATTATTCATTATGGATAATTATCGATAAAAAAAGCAGTAACAGTAAATGCACTAATATATATATATATATATATATATATATATATATATATATAGGCTACATACATACATACATACATATATATAATTTAAGTATGAGTTCGTAGGAAGAAGTCAAAGACATTTGGTGAACTTTCTTTCAAATCAATAGTTGTGTTTTGACATGATTATGCCCCTGACTACAAGACACTAACACTGGCCGTACATGTCAACACCAGTCTAATATTACCAAAAATAAATGCCAGATTTCATAAAAAATATGCCAAGAGAATGGAAACAACATAGGAATGCACTTCACGCACCAAAGTCAATAGTTCCACGGCCTGTGAAGTGTTGCAATACGTTTTTCTCACACGTTTCTCCATCTGAATATGCCTGAGGATCCTACAGAGATTTTAGTGCGATCCAAACATCATTCCAGGTGGTTAGATGATAAAAAAAAAAAAAGGAATCTGATTTTGTTCTGTTTCCTTAGTAACAGTGACGTTCTCGTTGTCCTTAGACACTTCCAAGAAAGTATGTACAGTGGGGTCCAAAAGTCTGAGTTCACTTTGAAAATCTGGGGTTCATATTTAAATTTAAACCTGGAAAAAAAACAGAGGGATTTAGGATTTTAAAAAAAAAAAAAAAAAAAAAGCTATTAAAGAAATGTAATGTCATTAAATTAAATTAAATTAAATTAAAAAGAAAGATCTAAGTCACTAATCGAGTAAGAAAATCGGACATTGAGCACGTGAACTCCTTTGTGCAGACTTCCATATTTTCTCAGAAATCAGCATGTTTTATCAGTTTTCATGATGCATTCCATTCTGAGAAGAAAAAATGGATGGATGGATGGATGGACTCATTCATCAAGCAATAACATGAAATTCACACTGTGTTATCTTAGTTTAAAGGTTCACTGTGTAACTTTTGGCCATCTAGCGGTTACAAAACAAAACTGCATGAATTTTGCAGAAGAACATTGTTTTGGTTGTGCTTCCGCTCTTTGTAACTGTGCGGATGAATATGACCCTTCACAAAAGATAATGTTTTACAATAAACTCTGTTAGAGAGCTACATATGTCAATTTATCTGTTCAATAAAATACCTTGCTGACCTGTTGAGTAATTAAAAGGGCATCTCTGAATGGCATCTCTGAGTCGTTTTTACAACATTTCAAATCCCTCAGTTTGCACCATCTCTGAAAAGCCATTACGAGCTTTGTTACGTTCTCTTTTTACCAGCAGACTCTCTTCTGTTCGAGTTTTTTTTTTTTTTTTTTTTTTTACTGTTGTTTCCTCTGAGGTTTGACATTTACCTGTAGTGTGCTCTATGGTTTGAGAGGTTTGAGATACGGTGTGCTCCATTTAGTGCGCTCAGTCAACCTTTCTCACTCGCTGTGACAACTAATCTCTGCCACTCCAACACCACAAAGTAGCCTGAGCAACTTTTCTCTATTTACTGGTATGATGAGACACGCACAGGAGAGTGACGCATGTAGTCCTCTATGCAATTTCCCGCAAAAACCACCCCGACAGGTCAAAAATATAATAATAAGCTTACCATAGTGAGTCAGGGTGAGACAAAAACATGTTTTGAAAGAAGGCTTGATGATGTAATCATAGTGTACCTTTAATGTTTTATCCAATGTAGGATAGAGGCATGAATATGTACTGCATAGTATTGTTTGGCTGCTATAGAAATCTCTTGCCTGTGTGCATCTATTTAGGGAGTTCTATTTATAGCTCCCTTTCTGCAATGTTAGTAAGGAGGCACAGTGAGATTGCTCGCTTTATTTTTAACACCTCTATAAAAAGACACAATAAACAAAGACGTTTTAATGTTTTATTTATATCGTGGATCAAACCCTCTTTTCTCTTTCCCGTTTCCCTCCTGTGAGACAAGACGTTTCTGTGCCAAGGGATGGTGGCATCTGCACAAGACATTTTTGGCCTCGATGAAAAACAAGAGGAAGATTCCCCTTCGTAGGCATTCCTCTGGATTTTCATTCACACAATTTAGAGTATCAAGAATAAGTGAAAGCTCTTCGTTCGTCATGCTTTCCAATTCAATTTCCATTCAGGAAATATATACATGAAAAATGCTTTAAATAATTGCATTTATAATCTCCTTCGATATTGAAGAAACAATTTGTAAAATAAATAAAGCAGCTTCGCTTCCCACGTTGTGCATGTTTGTTCAAATTTGACCTTATTATCTCACATTCCCAAAGGCGTTTTGCTGTCTTATCAAATAAGCTGTGATTAGTGTAGTATACACTTCCTCTGTCTTTTCCCGGATGTATCCTGCCCGAATCGGTGAACGTGTGTGCGAATACGTGCATGCTTTAGGCAATAAGCAATTTGATTATGTCAGCCCACGTGGCCCTGTAATGCAAATTGTTTTGCTGTTTGGATGCAAGGCAAAGTTCTTTTGCTATGATTATGTATCGTGCAGTTACAGTCTTCAGTCAGACACAGGAGCAGATGGTATTGTTCAGTGTCCAACGTGATTCAGATTAGCTATCTTTGAGTTCCGGCTGTCAAGACATGACATGCTCAGACTGTTTGGAGTGAGTATGAGTGTGTTTTGTTCAAGAATTTCTTATTTGTTAATTCAAGGTCTTTAGGTAAGGTGCTTTCCAACACCAGCAGTCTTACACAGCGCAGATTTCACTCTAGAATTGTTCACTCAGCACTAACTTTAAAGGGAAAGTTCACCCAAACATGTTCACTCATCCATTGAGTTCCATAGGAAAACAAAATAGTAATATGGAAGTCAACTCTCTGGTTGCCAACATTCTTTAAAATGTCTTCTTTTTTGTTCAACAGAAGAAACTCACACAGGTTGGAAACAAATGAGTGTGAGTAAATGTTGCATTTTTTCTTTTTCTTTTTTTTTTTTTTTGGGTGAACTATCCCTTTAACATACATACACTACCTGCACCTTGCAATGTGTATTATTAAACATGCTCATGGTTAAAACATGACTGCTCTCCAGTCCACATAGGCTACTGGTCAAAGCCCAGGAGCGTCCAAACATCAGCAGCGCATTCAATACATTTTTAAGTGTCTTTGCTTTCCCTGTGAATTATGCAGTCTGTTTCATGCATGTATGACTCAGGCTGAGCCACCACAATGATTGCCAGAGAAAGATATTTTTGAAACAAACAGAGCCAGGGAAATGCCAGCACACCATAAATCTGTCATAATTTTATTTCAAATGGAATGTTAAATGTTCATTAAATTAAAATGAAATATACAACTTGGATTTACATCAGACACAGCAACATCAGTCCATCCCAATTTATACAGTACAGCCCTCTATCTGCATGCATACCGTAGATTGTGAATACTTTAATTTGTCACCTGTATTGCATAACCCCGCTTGGACCCTTATTTATTATTTTTCTTAGGTTTTTTTTTTTTTTTTTTTGATCTTAAGGAAAAGAAAGAATACTTGAACCTGTTCAGTCTGCACTGTGGAAATTTGAATCTTCTCCCAGAAGGTAGTTGCTGAAACTCACAATGTAAAAAATTATATTTAATCTTCAGTGTCAAGTAATGTCAATGTATTAATGTTAACTTTGACATACTAATACTGCAAACTTAAACATTTATATGTACATTTTTCATCTATACTGTAAAGAGGTATGGGCATTTGTTACCTTCAGAAGCTCTTTCCTACCTGACATGCCTCTTAAAAATGTGCCTACTTTGGTTGGCGTAGCCTAATTAATTCTGGCTGGTTCCTGTGTAATATATAATAAGGTTAAATTTTTTTGCATTATTTCTCACCATTTAAAGGAGTAGTTCACTTTAAAATGAAAATTACCCATATACTCACCTTCAAGCCATACTAGGTGTATATGGCTTTCTTCTTTCAGATGATTACAATCGGAGTTATATTAATAAACACCCAAACGCTTCCGAGCTTTATGGCAGTGAATTGCAACCAGCAGTTTAAAGCTCAAAAAAGTGCATTTATCCATCATAAACGAACTCCACACGGCTCCAGGGGGGTTCATAAAGGCCTTCTGAAGCAAAGCGATGAGTTTGTGTAAGAAAAATATTCATATTTAACACGTTACAAAGTAGCTAGCTTCCAGCCAAATGGCTTTACGCAGTCTACTTACGCCTAAAGCGCAACTTGCGCAATTTTTGACGTCGGAAGTAGTGTAGTTTGTCATTGCGTAGCGTAAATATCAGTAGTACATCGCATTACTCTCATAAGTTGCGCTTTAGACTTAAGTCGGATCTGTATGTTCATTTGGCCGGAAGCTAGTTATTTGACATTATAAAGTTTTAAATATGTATATTTTTCTTACGCTAACAGAAGCTTCAGAAGGCCTTTATTAACCTCCCAGAGCCGTGTGGAGTTCTTTATGATGGATTGATGCACTTTTTTGAGCTGATGGTTTCAATCCACTGCAATTATAAAGCTCGGAAGCGTCAGGGTCAGGGTGTTTATTTATATAACTCAGATTGTATTTGTCTGAAAGAAGAAAGTCATATACACCTAGGATGGCTTGAGGGTGAGTAAAGCATGGGGTAATTTTCATTTTAAAGTGAACTACTCCTTTAATTTAGATTTTACCACATCAAGCACATTTTAAATTGTATTATTTATTCATGTATTTATTTGTTTGCTTATTTATTTGGGTAGCACTTTATAATAACTTTTATTAATAAATCATTAACAAACATTATATAATGCTTAGCCGATCATAAGTTAATATATATTCACATAGCTAGAAATATATGAGATAATGTGCTTATTAATGTTTACTAATTAACTTATTAAACGTAACATAATGATTTAAAGATAATTAATTAATGTAAATTGAAATGCTTACAAATGTCATTAAACTTTCAATTCATGATATGATATTATAGATATGAAACATGATATGTTATATGATATGATACTTTATTGTCAGACTAAGCATTTTGATTAAGTGTCTTATTCAACTCTAAGATATGCATAAACGACTGCTTCAGCCTCAGTCTGTTGAACCTTGGAACCTTGTACCATAGATATGCATACGTAGATTCATCGTTCGACCGCTGCAGACACGGCACACCCGCCATCTTGTAATGGTCAGTGTGTCGTCACTCACAGTAAGAATCAATGATGCCACCTCATTGTGCAGCTTCTGGTTGTGAAACCGCCAAGATTTAAATTCCCGAAGAAATGGAATAACCTTGTACAGGTGATAATGTGTTGATTTGTGTTTTATATGTATTAACTCAATATTACATGTTTTTACTATGGTAATTTTAAAGTTTATACTTTTACTATGGTAACTTTTTATTGCCAGCTGACACCTTCATCTTGTTGTCTTGTGTTAGCTTAGCAAAATCATCTGCTGAAGTCTATTTCAGATATAGATATTCTATTCATACATCTGTCTAACTACGGTTGCAGACGCTCAGTCAACTCGCTCTCGAATGTTCATGGACCGCTCCAATATGGCGGACGGCTTACGTATAGCGGCGCATAGAAACAGCTGCTAATGAGGCATGTATATATATATCTATGCCTTACCTCCGGTTTGATGGTAATAATACAAACTCATTATGCAGGTCATGATTGAGGTCAGAGACTATATTATTAGCCAGCCTTAAAGGGATAGTTCACCCAAAATATGAAAATTATCCCATAATTTACTCACCCTCAAGCCATATATGTGTATATGCTTTTCTTCTTTCAGCCACACACAATCAGAGTTATATTACATATCCTGGCTCTTCCCAGTTTTATAATGGGATGAATAGTAACTAAGATTTTGAAGCCCCCCAAAAAAGCACATCCATCCATCATAAAAGTAATCCAGGGGGTTAAAGGTATAGCGGAGGATTTTCCCAAATTTTAGAAAAGAACCGCCCTCTCCACTTTTTGAAATAATGCACATGCGCAACATTCTACCTGCTCCCGAGAGGGAACGCATATTAAACGCTAGCATCGCTAATCATAGCTTACATTAACTTTTAGCAGTGATTTTAAATGGATTTCTCCAAATAGCATGCCAAACTTTACCTGTCGAGTAGAAACTTCGTGACTGAGGCATCAGTGGGAAGCCCAACCTGTGCTTTTAGCGCACGCCAGCGTGTGAAATATTCTCCCCAAAACACTGGTCTTGTTTCTTTCTTCAGAGGCCTTTCTCTTCTTGTCATACAATTCGTAGACTCTTTTTCTCTTTCGACCCTCAGACATTTTGAAAAAACCCGGTGAGAACGGCGAGCTTCAGTGAATGGCTGAAACCATAGCTCACCACACATATACACCTGAAAGTGCGCATGCGCAGAAAGGACGAGCACGTACGACGGCCTTACGTAAACATATCACCAGAATGATTGACAATTAGGAGGACCAATAGTCTTGATGATCCACCCGGAAAAAGAAAATCCTCCACTATACCTTTAATAAAGGACTTCTGAAGCAGAGTGATGTGTTTTTGCAAGGAACATATCCATAATTATAACTTTATAAACTGTAATCACTAGCTTCCGCTAATATCCGTCCGCACGTTCACGAGAGAGTCGAGTTCCGGCGCATGACGTAGGATATAGGAGTAACGTAAGCTTAGGTGAGAGTAGACGCCTCTCACGGTTAAAAACAAATAGGGCTGGGAAACAAACTCAAGCTCCTCTGACATTGCTCTTAAAAATGTATCACTTTAGACTTCTAATTCGTGACCAGTGTTTTCTTTTGCTCTATCCTCTGCACTTCTGCATTCGTCAAAACGTCATGCGTTGGGTTCCGCCGGAACTAGACTTTCATTCGGAAGCCAGTGATTCTAGTTTATAAAGTTATAAATATAGATATGTTTCTTACAAAAATGCATCGCTCTGCTTCAGAAGGCATTTATTAACCCCGTATGGATTACTTTTATGATGGACGGATGCACTTTTTTGCCCTTCAAAATCTCAGTTGCCATTCACTCCCGTTATATATAACTTTGATTCTGTTCGGCTGAAATAAGAAAGTCATATACGCCGGTGAGTAAATTATGGGATAATTTTCAGTTTTGGGTTAACTAAACCGGTAACCCCAAAAAATTGTTGTAATAAACTAAACCATATAACTTCTCAAGAGGCTGATCTACATTCCTTGAACAATTTTTTATTTAATTAAACAACATTGTTTTTAGCATAACAGACAGACTCTTTTACACATACCTTACCCATATCACATCTCAATAGCTGCAAAATTGTTTTGCAATAGAACATCAACACAATAAGTACACTGTACCAAACAATTATTATATATTTTTTAATGTAAGTAGCCTATAGTTAAAGACACCTAACATAAAGTGGGAACAGTCATTCTTATATTGTTAAATGTTCTGCTGAACAACCATTTTTGTAATGTAGGCACTAAAAAAGTCACACACACACAAAAATAAAATCTTTATTGATGAAACATTTTTTTTTTTACCCCAGTGTTTGTGTCCTCGGATTCTCTACGAAGATCTTGTTCCTACAGGCATGAAGTGAAGCACATCTGTACTAGTCACTCCTCCTCCATCAGTAGGACGCTACTCCACCCTCTCCAGTGCGTTCATCTCTCCGTCCGTTACTGTCCCACGAGTGGAGAGGATTTCAGCACCGGGACAGATCCACCACACATCCACCACCGTCTCAGGCATCATGGCGACAGAGGTAAGAATCATTAACATGTTCGTTTGAGCTGCATGCGAGAGGAACAGACAGGAGAGCGCGCGGGTCCGTTTCATTCGTATCGTTTGTGTGAAGTTATTTTGACACCTGCTGTGGGGTTGAATCACGACGTTTCCTGTAAACGCTTTAGATGAGACACGTTCAAAGAAACCAATTAAGAAATGGAGACGCTGTTTATTTAAAGGCTGATTTTGTCGACATGACAGTTTTCCATTGAAATCACCCAAAAGTGAAGCAACATTATTTGTGTTCAAAAGCAGTGGATCTACAGAAGAAAGAGTGAATGACACAGACGGACTGATGTATTATTCAGCACCCTGGACAGAGACACAAATATACTGAATAACCCAACACATGATAAAGTAAAAGTATTTATTGTGCGGCTCTCCTGAATACTTGGTTCTGATTGGTCAGTTGCGCCGTTCATATAGCCCTTTTCCCGATTAATAACCGTGGCAACGCTGTGTAACTGAATATTGATGGGGAATCCTTATTTCTACCTGTGCTCCCGTATCTCCAAGTAAGCTGATCAAATAATGTTAACTCACATAAGTATTTCGTGGCTATTTATTTGGTAAAGAGCCTAATAGATAAATAATAATAATAATATATGTTTTTTTTATTTTTTATTGTCAAGTGATACCGTGATCACGAGTTTATTTTGCAACATTATGTCTTACATTTAAACCATAATGCAACAACTAATGTATTTGCTTGGCTATGTATTAAAAAGCGCGCTAGTCCCTAATAATGTGTTAAAAATAACCCAACATGTTCTGTGTAGCCTACAGGTGAAAGCGCTGCAAGCGCGATTGACTCATATATTCTGATTGGTTGTCTTGGCGAGGTTCTATATTTAAAATGCATCATCTGGTTATTTGAATTGCACTTTTCGCCAATTGGTACACATCTAAAGTTAACGATTTTCTTTAATCAGTTTACCAACAGATGTTCGTGACTCAGATGCATAAAAATGAATAATGAATGAAATATGATTTTGTTGCCTACATAGGGTTTACATTGTTAATAGGCCAACCTGTAAAACAAAAAGTTGAGGAGACTGACAACATCTGACCAATCAGAATAGAGAACGCAACTATCATTGGTAATTCAAGCCAATCAGCTTCCAGGTTCAATTGAATGCCTTGTCAAGCTTGCCTGTGGACAACTGTGGAAGAAAAACTTTTAGGCAAAATATCGATGAAATCCAAATGAATGAAGGATCTTTATCTATGCATTGGTGAGTAGGGATGGGACGATTACCGGTTTCACTATAAACCACGATAAAATGTACTGACGGTTAGTATTATCGTTTAAAAATTAATTATCATTAAAACCGTGTTTGATTATCGCGATTTTAATAACTCACTGTAAATCAGCAACAGTCTGACGCAGGTGCAGCGCGCAATGTTGTTTTTCTTTTATTCGAGAAGCAATGGCGGAAGGCAGTTACCGTGGACCAAATCTGAGGTGTGGTCATATTTTAGCTTTTACAAAAGTCATGAGGGAAAATGAATCAAGGATGGTCACCCTATCTGCAGAACATGCACAAAAAAGTCGCTGCGATAGTGCAAACACTTCAAATCTGCCGAGTCCTCTTGTGTGACCATCACCCACTGTTTTATAGCGAACGCAAGACAAGTTCACTTTGACCTCAATACCAAAACTACGTCTTGGAAATAATTGGCCACAAAATGTTGTTTTGAGTTAAAATATTTGATCTCACTCTCTTGAAATAAACGTGAAGCTTCCGCGAAGAAAAGTTTGCAGCAAGTGGCTTTGAGCCAAAGACGAACAAACAAGTTCAAACAAGACTATTAAGAGTAACATTTAAGGGATAATAATGTATATTCATTGTACACTTATTACACCGATTTTTTCTGTCACTATTATCGTGATATGAAATTTCCATACCGTCCCATCCCTATTGGTGAGTACTGAGTAGATGTTAGAGGGAGTATAACTTCTTTCATGTGTACATTTTGTTTGATGGTGCTCAATTTGTTTTGTGGATTTAGCCTATTGTATTGACCACTGTTGCTGATTGGAGGATTATAACACATCATTAATTATCAATAACATTTTAAGATATCATCATAATTTAAATTATTAGTAATGTATTTATTTTTAAAAACAGAGAATCCTGCTAAATTGTATTGATTTTAATCAATACTGTTTCACATATCAGCCTCACTAAAAATTCCCCTCACTGACCACCACTGTTAGCAACCGCACAGCAATGCCCTGACAACCACCTGCAATACTTTAGCTGTTTAGCATCATGGTGTTATGCATGGCTAAGCATTACTTATTCATAAATTAAAAAAATCTTTCTTTTTTTAATATGCAGGAGCATACACATCTCTTTTCTCCTGTTTTATTGTCATATCTTCCAGATCAATTTTCTCTCTTTAAGAATAATGTCTGTATAGCTGCCCTTTATGCATAATAAACTCCTATCCAAACTGCATAATAAATGGTTTATATTTAGGCATCTGTTTAGATTGCATGCACTTCCTGTTTACTCAGCCATCTTGTTTACAGATTTATTCAAAAGGTAGGCAACTCCCTCCAGTGAGAATACACAATGAGATTCCACAGTTTGTAATGTATTCAGGGAAACAATTCTTTCCCACAGCAACCTAGATTTTACCTTTACTAGGTTATTAAAACTGATTGTTGACTCTCACCTAGCCAACATTCACTGGGGAAAAATAGTTTTTGCTGTCACAAGAAGAGTTGTCATGCACTTGCTCTGGGCATCTTGTGGTCTTGTTGTCCTACATCAGGCTTTTTTTTCATTTAAGCATATTGTAATGAGTTATTGGAATGTTCCAAGAATGCTCCGAGTGCCTTTCCTCCGCTTCACTGGTCAGTTTAGCATTCAGTGAACTCTGAGGCGTCTTTAGATGGATCTGTAGTTTCTTCTTTGACAAGCACCTCAAATCAAGTTCAGTTAATCCTTAAAATAAATGATGCTGTTTTATGTTCTGGGGCTACTGTGACAACTGATGTGTGATGTGTTTATTTTTTTTCATGCAGAGCTGCTGCATTAGACAGTCTTTAGAGGATTGCTTGCTATTTATCTGTCTAGATGAGACTCCAAAATGTTTTTACCCTTGTGCAGGGGCCACAACAAAATACTCCCAACATTGATTTGTTGCATTTGGGCCTGGGGCCTGGTAGCAACACACACAAGCACACACACACACACACACACACACACACACACACACACACACACACACACACACACACACACACACACACACACACACACACACACACACACACACATACACAGAGAGAGAGAGAGAGAGAGAGAGAGAGAGAGAGAGAGAGACTCACATTTACTTAGCTATATGTTTTTGATAGTTTATATATTGCTAATTATAAACACATGTAGGCTAACCCTAAAACTTACAGCTAATATGAATTTATTTATTGCATTTTTAAAACTGTATTTATGAGTTTTTGGGGGGGGGTTTTGTCCCCATGGGTCTGCTAGGGAGCTATAATTTTAACTATGTATAATATATTAATTTGCTTATTTACTATAGGTTAGTCTTAACACTATTAAGTTAGTCACAGGTGATCCACTCTCCAATCCAGAAGAGGGCACACGCTAGCCTGGCAAGCCAGACCCACATCAAGATGTTGGGTCTGGGAACTCAACATTGGCAGGGCTCAATCCGAGGGACGGGATAAACGGTTGTCTTTCAAATTCTCTCTGCACGCAATAGGATAGCGCTACAACCAACCAGAGTGTTTTCCCACCAGTGAAGGTACAGTAGTTGATAGATTAGACTTTTGCCGTGTCTGGTTGGCATAACTACGGACACATCTTCCTTTTTTAAGAATGACTTCAGTGCCGTTCTTTGTTCTTTTCTCAAAGAAAAGCTTAACTCCAAGTCCTCCAGAGTCGCGGCCAAAGCTGATTCGAAAGACCGCTGTTAGCCAGCAGCAGCCGCCATTGTTTTCAAGTAGCAGGGAATTCACACGGAACCGTCGCAACTCTGCCGTCATTATGTTAAGCCCGCCCACCGACTCTATTCACAATGTGATTGCCCTGACTAGAGTTTGGTTTACAGCTCGAAAGTCAACGAAGAGTTGTTAGACTACCCTGGCTGCAAAATTAAATTTGCTGCCGCTAGGGTGCGTCTAGATTTCTAGGCTAGGCACACGCTGTAATGCGATGCTGTTTGTTAATCGCCACACCAAGAAAAAACACAGAATGACGATCTATGCACCAACTCAAAACAAGAGTTCAGATGGCAACCAAGAACTTGCTAGTAGCCTACACGCTGAGTTTTGAGAGGGGGCATGTAAATGTACTGGACTTGTATCGAACCGTGACTTTTGTGTACGTTACAACCTAGTATCTAATTTAGAAAAAGTGAAACATAACACATTTACTATTATTATTTTATTTATTCATTTATTTATATTATTTAGAGCAATGAAATTAAGCTTTTGTCTAATTTAGCAAACGTCTGGGGATAGTTTTATCCCCCAAGTATAGCTAAGTAAATCCACACAGATAAAAACACAGCCGTCTCCGGTTATACACTTGCACCCTGTGCCAATCCCAATTAATTATACACAATTCAATGAACTGTTTTTACTTGTGTTACTTGTTAACTGTGATCTCCTGAATATCTTGAGTTAATTAGAAGTGAATAGACATGGCAGAACAAGATTGTAAAACAATGTTTCAGTAAAGCAGTCATAATGCTAATATTGAACTGAATTAACCTGACCAGGAAAATGATGCTGTTCTGAAACAGTTTTACAGTTATAAGACTAACTGAACGCTTGATGAAAAGATATTTGCATCTAGAAAAAAGGAGCAAGAGAGGGTGGACAAGCGAAGAAATGAACTAGCACGACAGAGAGCAGTTCTACTGTGTAACAGCCCTTTTAAAGTGTCACAGCTAAAGCAACCTGTAATTTGTTTCATGTGACCCTGAGGCCATGTGCACTCAGCATCTCTGGTAGCGTTTAGAGAACAACACACTGCCCTTCCAAGAGCTTATTTTTTAAAGGCATGGCATCCATGCACTGTTTACTTTCAATGAATCTTATGAATCGTTTTGATGTTCTCCTTCTGTTCAGCCTCTGGTAGGTGGCAGATGTTTAGCAAATTTGAGGAGGTCAGTTAAATGTTGACAATCTGAATGTAACCTGCACAATTATGCAATAATAACATTTCATAATGGTGCTTTGAATACTTGACACAAATTGACTCTATTCCAGATTATAGACTTTTAGCAGTCAGATACTTCATTTTGTGTGCCATTTGTTTTGCTATTTTGTTTTCTACTGCAATGAGATTAATATATTTTTAAGTGTCCAAATAATATTCTGTACTTAATGCTAAATACATTCAAAGCAATTCCTGTGAGTTTATTTTTTGCCTGAGTTGTTCAGCTGATTTTATGTGAAAATCTGTTTAGTATGACAATGATTCACTTATAAACAAGCTTCAAAAGGCAGCCGCATTCGATTAAAAAGCAAATCTCTTGGGGGACGGGAAAGTCAGTTTATAATCTCCTGGTATTTAATTAACATGAAGAACAGAATGTGCTTAAGATCAGAGTGTTTGATTATAAAGGCATCTGTGCACAAGACAGCAAATGTCTATTGATCTGTTTGTGCACAAAGTACCAAAAAAAAGTTGTCCCAAAATAGCCAATCCTGTTTCTGGTCCACACTGACTTTTTTCCCTCATACTATGGAAGTCAATCGGTGCCCATCAACTGTTTGGTTTCCGACACACTTCAAAATATGTTTTGTGTTCAGCAGAAGAAACAACTCATACATATTTGGATCATCTTAATCACTTACTCAATGATGAAGGAATTTTCGGTAACACTTTAGAATACTGTTCCTTCATTAATGAATAACTACACAGGAACAAATGAGTAATGCATTAGTAACACTCTAGTAACTACTATTAACTAACAAGAAACTCTGATTAACGAATTAGTAAGTAATCGCGCTCAGATGAATGTAGTAGTTCATTATTAGCTAATCAATAACTACTATTTTTTTCATACCTCCCAGAGAACTACTATTTATAGGTTCATAATTAACATGACTAATGCATCATTTATAATAAAAGGTAATGGTAACCCACTAGTAATGACTCAAGTATTACTACATCATTTTAAAGGAACTATTAATTATTTGGATCAGTATCTAAAGTGAAAAACATGATAACAACCTAATATTGACTGAAGTCATTGTAAACTTTTGAGATTTTTGTAGGTTTTGGATAGTAATGAATAAAGTGTTACTACATCTTTCTAAAAGAACTACTAATTATTTGGATCAGTATTCTAAAGTGAAGATCATGGGAACACACTAGTAATGACTAAAGTGTTACCAAATCCATTGGAAGGAATTGATATTCAAAATCTTACAAAAATCTCAAAAGTTTACAATGACTTCAGTCAATATTAGGTTGTTATCATGTTTTTCACTTTAGATACTGATCCAAATAATTAGTAGTTCCTTTAAAATGATGTAGTAAATCTTGAGTCATTACTAGTGGGTTACCATTACCTTTTATTATAAATTATGCATTATTCATGTTAATTATGAACCTATAGATAGTAGTTCTCTGGGAGGTATGAAAAAAATAGTAGTTATTGATTAGCTAATAATGAACTACTACATTCATCTGAGCGCGATTACTTACTAATTCATTAATCAGAGTTTCTTGTTAGTTAATTACTAGAGTGTTACTAATGCATTACTCATTTGTTCCTGTGTAGTTATTCATTAATGAAGGAACAGTATTCTAAAGTGTTACCGAATTTTCATTTTTGGGTGAACTATCCCTTTAAGTTTATTATTTATTTATTTTACAAGGCTGCATTTGTTTGATAAAAAACTGTAAAAAAAACAACAACAAAAAAACGCTAATACTGTGAAATATTACTACGATTACTAATATCTGTTTTCTATTTTAATATATTATAACATGTAATTTATTCCTGTGATAGCAAAGCTGAATTTTTAGCATCATTACTCCAGTCTTCAGTGTCACATGATCCTTCAGAAATCATCCTAATATGCTGACACGTACTGAGCACAAACTATTGAACAGTAAATTCACGCATTGTAGAACGATTTTTTGGGATTTATTTTATTTTTTTATTTTTGCATTGTTTTTCCCCCCCCACCTTTAATCAGCCATAACTGTATATAGCCTATACAACTACACACCATTTTCACCACCAATAAGAATGTTTTTTTGGTGTGTTTGCCAAAATGCTAAAAATGTGTATTCCTCATATGCTTAATTTACTTTAAGCCACAATTTTCAAATAAATAAATTATTATTATTATTTATTAAATTTTTTTGGCAATATCATGAGATTCACCCCTCTAACACCTTAGACCATATTTTTTTTCCTTTATTTCTGTTGTATGTACACAATCACATTTTGTCTTGTCTATGTGGATCTACATAATGAACCTAAATGGCTACATACAGTTTTGCAATAACCTAGCGATGAAGAGTTCAGGGATGTTGGGCAGCTGGCCTGTGCATCAGTGAGTACTAACATTACATGATTGATGTATATTACATTGCATTTGAATGGTTTCAGTGCCTTTTATGTGCTGCTTAAAACTGAGCCCATATAATCTGACTTGCTCTTTCTCTCTGTAATGATACACAATACTGCTAAACATCCAACCCTGCAGGGCAGAAAAGAGTTTTTTGTTTTTTTGTCTCTCAGTCGATTGGAGTCCTTCACTTATGACATGTAGGCCTATAAACCACTATTAAACTGAAGCAATCCTATATTTTTGCTTCCTCTACGGTGTCTCTCAAGGGTTTGAGAGCACATCAGCATTTCTCTTTTTCTGTGGGAAGAAACCCGAGCGCTGGAAATGTTCTGCCTCTGTCACATCTGTTTAAAATCATCTTCCCCATTCACAAAGGAAGGAAGAGGAAATGCCCCGAGAGCCTATGAAGTCTTGAAGGTACACATCTTTCTTCCTAATATGCCTCTGCAGATCTGCTCAGCTCCTTATGAAATATGTCTCCGTGTTGGCAGCATCTAGAATCAACCTTTGACCCCTCAGATGTTTCTGCTGGACAGGCCGTTTCATTAACATTCATCCTTTTCCTGAACTGATGAATTTTAATTGGCCGTGACCGTCTCTCTGCGGAGGGTTGTGATGGCCGATGATGCTAATGGTCTCACTTCAGGAAAGTCACTGTACCCTTGCTCACCTTTCAGACTTATTCACCAATTACTGCTAACTTTGACAGTTCAGGACTTACAGAAACTGGATGGTGTATCTTCCTCGCCTCAGCTTAAGCCCACTAACCACCTACAGTTCGTTTACTGACTGTCTGATGCCAATTGGACACAAAAATAGCAATATCTGGCAGACATTGACACTTCCAATCGGATTTGCTGCTAAAATTTGTGTTGTTGTTGGCCCTATACAGAATAGAGCTGCACGATTAATTGTAAAACACCCACGCAATCTTAAATGACAACAATTCGTCTATTAAAACTTGGTATAAAACAGCTCCGCAAACAGTCTTTTCAACCACACAGTATCATTATTTATGTTACAATAATCCAAATTATTGCAGAAGTACTGGAATAAAAGTTTATAGTTCAGATATAAACCCTGATGTCTACGGTAGCGATCAAAATAGAGTAAATCACCTAATTAAGAATAAAGATTGTATAAATTACATTGTTACACCAGTGGGTGGTGACAAATGACTGTTAAAAAATGTATTTGTCATTGAATCATACTTTCTATAGATTTGTTAAAAAATGCTGATTCATCCAGTAATAAAACAAGTGAAGTCTTCGTGAGTGAGTCATTAGCCCTCTTTCACACCGTAATCCTAGTAAATTACCGTAAAATTACCAGAATGACTTTACCGTTAAATACACAAATATGCTCTCCACTCATGTAATCTTAACGGTAGTTTACCAGTAAAGACTGCATGTGTGAAAGGGGCTTTCGAATCATTCATTCAAACCGATTAAAATGAGTTTTTTAAATAGTTTTTAATTAGACTCCAGCAATTAAGATTTTGTCAGAACCTCCAGTAAATTACATGCTATTTTGCTTAGTTTTCTATTTAGTTTGTTCTCGCGCTTCAAGCAAGTACGGTTGAGCTTCTGTTTAAATGTTAATAAAAGCCTAAGTTCAATCTGTTTATCATGTAAAGCGATCGTATCTGTTCAGAAAATTTGGTTTAAACTAAATAAAGTTTTATGATCTCTTTATGAACTTTTTGAAGTGTCAAAGTGGTAGTTGCTTAGCTGTCAATGGTCAAATGATTGGTCACTTTTCACGTTGGTCCGACAGATCTTCCGATCTTGACCAGAATAAGCTGCAAATTGTACAAGACTTAGCAGTCAAAAGTGTTACTTTGAAACTTCTCTGCATATAACTTTTAGATGACAGTTTAGATGACCTCCCAAGTGTGAATAATTTACCATGTCTTCTGGGAGAAATCCAACTGTGGACGCTCATGTGGCCAGATAAGCCACTTGCTTGTGGTTGTGCTAACAGCTGCTGTGGGATTTCAGACAGCAGAACAGCTATTATGAGCATCTTCAACCTGATTCTCCCTGAGCGATGCCTCCCAGGAGGAGTGCAGGGATAATTAGGCTCGTCTCATTTGGCATGAACTAAAAGGCTTTGTGTGTCGTGGCAACAATGAAGACTAATTATCATTAACATCCATCCTTATGAAGCTTTGGTTGCTAATTCTGACTTCCTTTGTGTATTTTCCAGTGCTAGACGTTGTGAAGTCAAAATGACAACATGTAGTTCAATGTATTGCTATATGCATGAAACCTTGCTAAGAGGTTGCTCCTTTAGTTGTACCTCATTTAAATATCAGCTTTGTCTCAGGTGTTTCTCTAAAACATTATAGGACACTAGTATTCTGTATAATTTAAATATAGATTAATCTTTGTTAGAGCTGTTTTGTTGTTTGATTTACACTAATGACAGATGCTAACTATATTTAGCACTATATTTTCTGTGAATGCACACGAATACAGCATATATTGGCTGTAAAGGACCGTTTAACCTTAATAATTAGTTCTGTATGTTTCAGCACTGGCCCTACAGAGTAGGTTAACTTTCCCATGTTAGCAATAGAGCATTAAACAATAGACTTATTTTTGGCATCAGAGCTTTCAGCAATTACACTAATGAGACCACAACTGTGAGGCCAATTAATTTTTGCTGAAAATAAAGCTGTGAGCCTTGTCTTACATCTTGATCTGTTAAAATATGGATTTGTTTATAAGGCGGAACAAGGTCTTGAAAGAAAGAAAGAAAGAAAGAAAGAAAGAAAGAAAGAAAGAAAGAAAGAAAGAAAGAAAGAGATGCATTGCTTGCAGTGTCTGACAGAAAGCTTCATGAACTGCAGTAAAGCCTGAAGAAAGTATGTTCTTAATTCATAGTTATTATTTGAAAATGAAATTTCTGAAACACATTTTCCTCCAGCCACTGTGGATAGACTGAGTTCTGGAATATTTCTGTCCGACTGTATTGTCAATTAGAGAATCAGGAGAAAGAGGATCCATCAGGTTTCATTCTCTCTCTTGGCTCTCTAAATTTATGATGTTTCCAGAGCTGGTGAAGATGGTTTTTACACATAGAGTCCTAAAACAACTCATTGAGTGTTTCTTTGCGTTCTTTTGATTGATGCTCTGTCTTCTTTCTGGCCCCAATTTTATAAACATGCATATGTTCCTTCATATTTAAAAAAATTATTGCTTTAGAGGCCCCTGTCCATTATTCATTTTGATAGACTGAGACTATTGATGTAGGTCCAGGGTCTATCATTTTATACTGTAGGGTTTCTGTGTGTCTTGGAAGACATAGAAACCATAAATCATTAAATTAATTGACACAATGTCATACTGTCCGGACCCTCTCAATTTTACGTGTCAAATCTGACATTCTTATCCACATGTACAATGATTTAACTGTGCAAGTAAACATTTACATGGAAAATGTATGAAATTATACACACAAGGCTCTAGTTACATCAATGGCATAGTGACTGCACCATTTGTCATTTTAAGTTTCAGACGCGGCTTAAGAGCGACACCTTTGAGACCACTGTCTATTCTGTGTCTCTTTGTAGTTCCACAACCTCCAGGAGCTTCGTCACAGTGCGTCTCTGGCCACCAAGGTCTTCATTCAGAGAGACTACAGTGACAGCACCATCTGCAAATTCCAGACCAAGTTTCCCGCAGAGCTGGACAGCAGGGTAAGTTTCAAATGAGGGTTTGGACATCTGATGTGTTCCTGCCCTTTATGTAGGCGCACATCCCATGAGGCATTGCTTTTTTCTTGAAACTTTTGATTGCATCGATCTTAAAGGGATCATACAATGACAAATCAAACTTTCATTGATCTTTTGAAATGAAAAGGTCAGTGTAAACATTTTGTAATTTATCATACTCAAAATGCCTTCCCTTGTTTACAGACACTAAGCTGTAAAAATGGCTCCTTCTGAACTTTGGAAAATGTCTGACGTCATAGAGATGGATATACTGTATTGATGCATGTCGATCCGTGCTTACACATAAAAAGCACTTCAGCAACTTGCCCAATTTTATACTACCATTCAAAAGTTTGGGGTCAATACGATTTTTTTTTTTAATACATTTTTATTCAGCAAGGATGCATTAAATTGATTAAAAGTGAAAGTAAAGACTTAAATTGTTACAAATTGTTCTATTTCAAATCATTCTGACATTTTTTACTTGACTTTTTAGAATCTTAAAAAAACAAAAATCATATTTTCCACAAAAAAAAAAAAAATTATTAAGCAGCACAAGTGTTTTAACATTGACAATAATAATAAGACAATAAGAAATGTTTTTTGAGGACCAAATCGGCATATTCGAATGATTTCTGAAGGATCAAGTGAATAAAGCCTGGAGTAATGATGCTGAAAATTCAGCTTTTCCATCACATGAATAAATAAAAATAGAAAACAGTTATTTTAAATTGTAATAGTGTTTAACAATATTACCATATTTACTAAATGTAGTCTTGGTGAACATAAGAGGCTTCTTATTGACTTCAAACTTAGGAACAGTAATGCATGTTATTTTTATTTTTACAAAACCTTTTATTTTTATTTTTTTAATACATTTTATCAGTTACTCCATTCCCTGGGAATAATTTTTGTCTTCATAATAGTTTTTCGTCCAATAAAACATCATTGGTTTGAACTGATTGTTGTGCACAGATCGAGAGGAGCCTGTTTGAAGTAACGATGAAGACGCTCAACTGCTACTATGCAGAGGCTGAAAAGATTGGCGGTCAGTCCTACCTGGAAGGCTGCCTGGCTTGTGCTACGGCCTACATCATCTTCCTGTGCATGGAGACACGCTATGAAAAGGTATCGAGATAGTCTTCTCCTGTTTCATTTACAATACACTCAACATTCATCAAGATGCCAATTCTGATATGTAAGATTGAGAACAACTGCAACCCATGGAAGCCTTTGAAGATCAAAGAAGAGCATTCAGGCCTGGTCACCCAAGGATTCACAAAGAAACAAAACATTAGAAAGTTGGAACATTTTTGATGTGCAGACCCATTTAAATCTGACCACACACGTTCGCATGTGGCAGATGGAAATCACTTTCTTTGAATAGCAGTCAAACGAAGTCGAGATAAGGTTCGATATGCGTGGTTATGCCCTACTTAGACAATAGTTCCATTGTGGCGAGCACCTGTCCACCAATGGGCAAACCTGACCGAATCATAACATGACATTCAGTGCTGCGTACTTCCAAAGGGCAGCTAATTTCTCCACACAGGTGTGCATCACCTGCACTGAGATAGAGCGGATGTAAAGTCCCTGCTATCTCTCTCTCTCTCTCATACTATATTCATCTTCATGCTTTAACATGTTTGAAAAGTGACGTCGTTCATGCCTAACCCGCATTATTCAACTCTGAGGTCACATCAGGCTTTTTCAAAGAGTTATTTGTAAACTCCAGCCTATAAAAATGCCCACCTTAATGGCGAACTCTGATAAACTGCACCCACCCATGATGAGCAGTTTTGTTTGTTGCTCCAGCTGACAGGAGGCCACACATGAGTGGACACGGATGAGTTCCCTCATGCCCCGGGCTAGCATGATAGCATCTTCCTCATCAAAGTCGAGTGATTGCACACACAAGTCAGGGCAGCGGAGACAAAGATTTAGAGCGTGCTGGACTGTCACACGTCAAGCTCGAGATGGTAAATCACAGAATGACCTTTCGTTTTGAACAGAAGCAGCAGTTTTCAACCTGTGGTACACTAGTTGGAAATTTTAAAGAGTACATTTCTCATTTTTAATGTAAAGTCAACATAAATCAATAACAAAGTTCAATAATGTGTGTGTAAATACACATGTCAAACGTTTGTAATAATTACTTTTTTATTATGTTTTTGAAAGTAGTATCATATGCTCAACAAAACACTAATGTTGTGAAAATTAAAGTTAAATTTAAAATAAATGATTTCTATTTTAATGTTTTAAAATGTAATTTATTCCTGTGATTTTAAGAAGAAAAAAAAGATAAATTAATACTTTTATTTAACAAGGATGCATTAAATTAATCAAAAGTGACACTAAAGATACAAAATATTTTTATTTCAAATAAACCTTTTTAACTTTCTATTCATCAAAGAATCATGAAAAAAAAAATCATAGTTTCAACTAAAATATTACAAAAAACGTTTTTTTTTTCATTATATGTGCACACACGTGCATATATATATATATATATATATATATATATATATATATATATATATATATATATATATATATATATATATATATATATATATTTGTGTGTGTATATATATGTATGTAAGAGTATACTGACAATTAAATTAAATTTAAAGGGGTGGTTGATTATGATTTCACTTTTCTAAATTTAGTTAGTGTGTAATGTTGCTGTTTGAGCATAAAATTACAACGCTCAAAGTTCAAAGCAAAGGGAGATATTTTCTTTTAAAGAAATTGCTTTTTAAGGACTACAACAAGCGGCTGGTTGGGACTACACAAGCTTCCTCCCGGTTTAGTGACATCACAAACCCTAAACTTTACATAAACCCCGCCCCGGAACACTATTTATAGATTATCAAGACAGAATATGCTAATCAATGACTAGAAGATAACTACACATAAGCTACATAAATTCACCAACTAACCATTCAGAAATGTTGTCTACATGTTGTCACTTCTTCTTGAGTCTCTCCATCTTTCTGACTCCGGTTTGAACATAAAAGGCTAAAAGTTTTTGAAATGTTCAGTGCATGTCTGTGTGAGGTAATCGAAGCTGCTAAGGACACAAGCTGTTGAAGCTCCGCCCTCTGTTCCGGGAGCAGCAGCTCATTTGCATTTAAAGGGACAGACACAAAAATGGTGCGTTTTTGCTCACCCTAAAAAAGTGACAACTTTAACATGCTACTGTATATAAAAATATCTGTGGGGTATTTTGAGCTAGAACTTCACATACACACTCTGGGGACATCAGAGATTTATTTTACATCTTGTGAAAAGGGCATTATACCACCCCTTTAAATCTGTAAATAAACAGGAGGTTTCAAGGCTTTTAAAAATGTTGTTTATTTTTAATGTTTTTTCAAGTTATAATGTGAAATTAAAAAAAAGTTAAGCATTCTGTAATATTTCTAAGTCACTCATGAAATAAGCAAATGCAAAAAAAACGTTTGGTACATGTAAATGCAAGCTCCTGCAGCTTGAGTGCTGCTGCCATTAAAGCTAAAGGGCAACAGTACCAGACACTGAGACATTCATGTTAATTTTTCACTTTAACTTTCCACTCAATTTATTATGTTGATATAAGTTGTAATGAAAATTCATTTCCACTGGTGGTCTCATGCTTTTGGACCTCCCTCCATATTTACATGGCATTTTTATCATGATAAATGAATGTCATTTTTTGGATAAATGTGTGCTTGTACACTTTGTTCTGGAAAAACGTATTTCACCTTGTGTTGCGCCAAGTAGCATATTAGCCGCATGTGTTGGATTTACTTCTATGAGTCATTGCTCATCTTGAAGTTTGTTCATGGCCACTGAACTCCACTGAACAGATCTGTTTTCTCTCCTTATTACAAACATCTTTTCACGGCCGGTTCTGTAGAGTGGAAAGCAAAGCGAAGCAAAGTGATGCACAGTTTCACCCCACTGGGGAAGAGAAACACGGGCAGCCTTTGCAATGCTCACTTGAAAAGTCAAACAAGTAAACTTGAGTAATCTAAATAAGCTACTGTTAGATGCCTTTGATGCTTTCATAAATGTAATATAATATATCATATAATTATATATCATATAATTATAGCATTATTATTAAGCAGTACAACTGCTTTCAACATTGACAAAAATAAGAAATGTTTCTTGGGCACCAAATCAGCATATTATAATGATTTTTGTAACACTAGCTACGTTTTCATCCACCTATTTTTATGCCCATTTTGGGATATCGCATAAAAAACGCTGTATGGAAATGCCAAGATGCACATAAGTTCTAAAAACCTGCATAAAACATTTATGAGCTCAATTGAGGTGGATATATATATATTTTTTTTATCCGATGAGAAGACATGCAGGCATTCAAACTTTGGAAAAATACTATTTATGGCACCCAGACAAGTATGTAATATGCAGTTGACTTGATAGCAAAAAACAAGATACATTTCTAGTTTCAACATTATTTATTCTTCAGATATTCCTTTTTAAATGAAAAAAAAGTATCAGCTGTGTGTGCAAAGTGACCTAAATTTGGTTTTTGACCACTGAAAATGTGTATAATTGACCAATTTACTGATGAAGCCACATTAAGTACTCCATATCTCTGGGATTGAACCATCGAGGGCCTTTAAAATGAAGATATTAAAAGGAAAGTTTGTTAAGACCCAGAATTTAGAAGGATATTGAGATACTTTTAACACTTCTTGAGCAGGCCAGGCATGCAAACTTGAGGTAAAAAAAAAAGAAAGTGCTTTCTCACATTTTTTTAACTGTCACCGTTGGCAACAAAAATGGCTAAAGTCAACAGATTTTATTAATAGACTACCAATCTCTGTGCAAAAATAAAATTTGATGCTGCTGTCTTTCTAAAGTATTTTTTACCCCCCTGTAATTTGGCTCCAAATCTGTGAAAACTGTCATTTTGACCCCCCTCTACAAAACAGTGGATTACTCAGTAAATATACATCCATGGCTTTAATCACTATTCATGTTTGTCTTTCTATAGAAAAAATATGAACCAAAATCAAAAATTTTAGCTGGGGACCTCTGGTAGATTTGACACGGAATGACCCATTAACTAATTATATTTATTTTTAAAGGACCTTTTTAAAATGCTTTTTAACAGTTTCAACATTCTTTATTGTATAATGTTGCTGTTTGAGCATGAAAGGGGTCTGCAAAGTTACAAAGCACAAAATATATCAGTAAGCACTGTTGCTGAACTCTTTTGTAGTCTTGTATTTTATTTTATTTTTCTGGGAATGATCACATCACAATATTCCTCATTTAAAAAATTCCCGCCAAAGGCATACGCAAAAAAAGAGGGCGAGACCTGGTTGAGTTGCATTAGTAGTAGGCCTATGTTGAAAATGTTGGATATGGTAAGGGGCGTGACATTTCTGAAACACACTCAAGAGTGGTTGACCAATCACAACACACTGGTCCAGCTGTCCAATCAGAGCACACTGCACTTTTCGGAAGGAGGGGCTTTATAGAGACATGAACTAAACAGGGGTGCATTTCACGTACAACAACATAACTCGCTGCTTAACTAGCTAACACTGTTTCCCGTTACCGCATTGTCGCAAATTTGTCGTTCAAATACGTTGGTTAATTATGTCACACATGTGGTGGAGTAATAATCTTTTTTTCTTAGTTATTTTACTTCCAGATTCAATCATAGGCTCGTTTTTACGTACTAGAGCACTTATGCACACGCAAACTCTTCAAAAACGACGCTGTAAATCTCTTGACAAACTAAAAGACATAAATGACTTATGTATGCATTATGAATAAAAGATATAGATTGTACTGAATGTCAGCTTGCTTATTTGCTTATTGAGTCCACATCATACAAACAAGAAACTATGCTTCTTACCACTGGTCAAGATGTGTCGTTCCAACCACACAACTTTGCAATGCAGTTTGAATGTTCATTTGAACTATTGTTTCGGGAATCAGTAACACCCCTGAGCGGTACTAACAGACTGGGAAGAGAGATTCTGCAATAATGTAAAATATGTGAAAAATAATGTATTTTGAACATTCAAACATGAAAACATTCTTGGAGACCTCAAAAAATAAATCAAGGCTTTGTACAAGGGCATTATATGGCCTATATGGCATTATAAAGTAATAATAATACGTATTATTATTATTATTATTATTATTAATAATGTATTACTAATTCTAGTTATAAATTTTTTTAAATGTATTTATAAAGGCTATTCCATTAGAAAATAAATTTAGGGAGTAACTTTGTATCTGTCGTAATTGAACGGATTGTGGAATTTGGGTGTTGCTTACCAAAATGGAGCCAGCTGATTGGAGGGGAGCGGATGAAAAGTGAAGAGGGATTAATGATGTCAGCCAGCAAGGAAAGTTGTTTCAATCATGCACAAAAAGACCAGAAAAGTGTATTAAGTAAATATGGATCATATTTATTTTATTTAGAACGATTAATAAAACTATATTGTTATCGTTAAAGTTATCGGCCTTGGTGTGAACTGGCCTATTAGTAGTAAGGGAATTATGATAATCCTCCTAACTCCTGTCCTTTCTCTGATTCCCACAGATACTGAAAAAGATCAGCATGTATATTCAGGAGCAAAATGAGAAGGTCTATGCACCCAGAGGTTTGCTCCTCACAGACCCCATCGAGAGAGGTATGAGAGTGGTATCCTTTGTAAACAGTCCGGGATGGTTTTCAGTCGTATGTTATGCTTTTTTTAAGTGTTGGCACTGCCACAGACAGCTGAGCATGATCTAGTTGTGAACTTTGATGACTTATTCTGTTTGTTTGCTGAAAAGACTTTGTTCTTTTAGCTGTCACTTCAAGCTAAGATACTTTCTCATGACCATGCTTTCCTTTCACTTCTGATATTCCCCAAAAAAATGGTTTATATTTGCTTTGACACAGCATGATGTCAGTCAACACTGTTGTGATTGTGTGCCTTCTATTCGTTCCAAAGTGGGAAGTCACACTTTCATAAGAGTTACATACTCTACAAAGAATATAACTTCACCTTCAGCCGTTCAGGAGAGGTGACACTTTGATATGTTGATATAAAGCAGAGAGGAAAATTGTCCTTATTTTGTAGGAATTTCTTTCCATTTTCCAGCACCATGGTTGTAGCTAGGAAACTGTGTGAGACCAAAAAGCTGCCTGAGGCTAGACCTGATTGGAAACACTTTGTCTGTGTGATTAAAGAATAAGGAAAGTTTGTCAAGACAAACAACTTAAAGTGTTTTACAGCTAGAGTTTGAAGTCATTCATATTTCAAGCCAAACTGAACATCTGTCAGTGGGATTTTTTGGGATAACATTTCAAATCGATATAAACAAAAAGGAAAATAATATTATCAAAATGGGAACAATCTAGTTTTGTTGCATCACAACAAACTGATTGCTTCCAGTGCACATTTAACCCAAATGGTGTCATTAATGGAATTTGTCCTAATTAAATATTACTTGATATGTATATATTTGTAATAATAACTCAAATTTCTACATTATTTTTAACTTACAATTTAATAACTCAAAATAATTAAGGACAAAATTGAGGTTTTGGGAATTCCCATAAGCCCTTCTTCTAAAATAAATTAGTTACACTACCATTTCTAAAGTTTGGGCAAGTAAGTTAATTTCTTCTTTTTTTTTTAAGTCTCAAAAAGTAATACATTTATTCAGAAAGGATACATTTAATTGATTGAAAGTTAACTTTATCAAAGTATCCTAATGAAAAAAAAGTTTTCCACAAAAAACATTTTCATCATTGATAATAATATGAAATGTTTCTTGAGCAGCATATAAGCATATTATAATGATTTCTGAAGGATTGTGTGACACTAGCTACAGTATATACACGCATAAATTCTAAAAACGCGCATAAAAAACGTATGGCTCCATTGAGGCGGAATATTTTTTAATCTGATAAGAAGACATGGGCATAAACTACAACGGAAACACATTTAGCAAATAAATCCCTCAATGCACAACAAAAAAAACTCATGTGACTTTGCCTCAACAGTGGATGTGATTGGATTACTGGACTAATCAGTGGACCAATCGCATTGCACAGCATCTCAAATGTTGGTCGGATCATTCTGAAATGCTGGAGCCAAAAGTGTCTCACATGGTTGCGTTCACAAACACCAAGCATCCGAACACAAGATAACATGACAGCGTTTATTGCGTTTCATCTGCATTTATGATGTAGGACAAAAAGAGCCACAGCGGCTTTTCATTCCATTTTTATTACAGATAAGTTTGTTCCCTTGAACAATGGGATGGAAATTTCTTTATTCGCAAATGTTTTTTGTGATATTCCAATTTTGCATACAAGTTCAATTCGCAACTTTGGATGAAAGCTAACAAATGATAGCTAGTGAAGACTGGAGTAAGAATGCTGAAAATTCAGCTTTGCCATTACATGTTTTAAAACTCCATTATAAAACATTTCAAAATAGAAAAATGTTATTTAAAATTGTAATGATATTTCACAATATAACTGTTTTTACTGTATTTTGATCAAATAAATGCAACCTTGGGACTAGTTCTTCGACAAACACCAAATTACAACAGATCGGGGTGTAAAACCTGTGTTTGTTGAAGCAGTTTGAAAATGATGCATATGTTTCTCAACATTATAAATCCAATCCAATATCTCATGGGAGTGTTTGAAATGTTGCTGTTTGTTGGGTCTGTGGGAACTAGACTAATTGTTTCTAAGCAACTAACCTAATGAGATGTTGCTGCATTGCTCCTGTCAAGTCTTTTGATGCATAGCTGAATACTTGTCAGTTTGCAGATATCAGGCTCAACGCACAGCATGTTTCCCAATAGCCTACTAGTTGCCTTGGCAACTCATTCCCTTTTTGATTATTATTTTGGCTTAAACTTTTTTTTTTTTTTTTTTTCAGATATGTATAAAAAGAATTATCATATGTAATGAAATTTCAGTGTCTTTCAAGCAACCAGCGCCCACACTTTAGGAAACCCTGCTGTAGAGAGATCTGGGTGTGTTTCCTCTCTCTCTAGGTCTAATATATGTCAGTATTGTTGAGGTATGACAGTAAATGCACCCTCAAACGATCATCCAGGAACATATTATTCTTGGATCCCATAATTTTGGGTGATTCCTTTTGGGAAATCTATCCAGTGGACCATCAAGCTAGCTTGGCAATCCTGGTTCTTCTCCTTCCCGCTGACTGCAGGCCCGTCTGGCTTTGGCAGGCCTTCGTCAGCTCACAGCCCTGCGGATTCCAACCAGCTGTCACCTTAGGAGCAATGGGCAAACAATAGCTGCCATTCAGTTCCTACCACACTGACCACCAGTAACTCATCGCAGGGCTTTGGTTTAGCTCACAGGAAAGACATTTTCAAGTTAAATTAAATGAAACAGTTGATGGGTTAAATTCCATTATTGCTATGCTACTGAGTTTGCAAAATATTGCATATTCTCAACATCTGATTAGGTCTAACTTTCTTGTGGAGAGGGAATGCATTTAACAGCTGTCCAACTCTCATCTAAATCCATTGTAGGATCCAGATTGGAGTCTTGTGGCATTTAGTGCATGTCTGTCAGCTTTGAGGTTATGTGTACTTTGCAAAATAAACATTTATCAGAATTACACTACCGTTAAAAAGTTTGCAAAGAGTCGGTAAGATTGTTTAAATGTTTATAGAAGTGTCTTATGCTGACCAAGGATGTTTTTATTTTATCATCAGTAAAAATGTACCCTTAAAAACAGTAATATTCAGAAATATCATTGCACTGTAAACATAAGTGTTTTCTATATTATTTTAAAATGTAATTTATTCTTGTGATGGCAAAGCTGAAGTTTCAGCATCATTACTCCAGTTTTCAGTGTCACATGATCCTTCAGAATCCTTGCTGATTTGCTGCTCAAAAAACAATAATTGTTATTATCAATGTTGGAAATGTAATGATATAGACTCAGACAGCTCACTGGGAGACCAGTTAACATCAGTTCATTGAAATTGCAAAGAGAATGACCACACGTTGAAAGCAGGCGGAAACAGCGTGATGAGGGATGATGAGATGTCAACAGAAAAGTAATAGTGCTTTCCTGAATATAACAGAGTGGGAGGATGATGGTTGAGAAGCACACCTCAGTTGTCGATGACTAGAAGGAAACAACGGTAACAGGGAAATGCACGGAGACGAAGGAGAACGACGAAGGAGATGGTGACAGAGTGGAGAACGTGGAACGCTGGAGAAGGTATAGGAATCTTTCGTAGAGATGTTGTCAACAGGTAAGTAGCGTTTCGAGTGTCAGTCTAGTATCCGCTTGGGAGAACAGACAATGTGTGTGACTGAGGTGTGTGCTTAAGTAGTCCATGGCTGATAAACAACAGGTGATTAGCAGGTGGCAGGTGGCAGGTGATTAGTATTCGGGTGACAATGATCGTTGTGAGGGTGTGTAAATTGGGCCTTCCTCGATGATCATTGGAAGGGGGGGATTCTCCACGAGAGAAGGTTCTGTGAAGGTTCTCCAGATTCTGTGGAAGAGGGAGAAACAGGTGAGTAATGTGGTTTTAATAGTGGCACATGAAATGTGGGGTGAATCCTGTAGTGTGAAGGTAACTTAAGTTTGTAGGTGACCGGGTTGACCTCACGGATGATGGTGAAGGGACCAATGTACCTGGGACTCAGCTTCCTACTTGGCAGTCGTAGCCTGATGTCTCTAGTGGAGAGCCATACCATCTGCCCGGGCTTTTGGGTGGGAGCTTCAGTCCGTCGAGCATCGGCATGGCTCTTCTGGCGTCTAACTGCCCGTTGGAGATGGTGATGAGCTGAGGCCCAGACTTTCTCACTCTCCCGGAATCAGTAATCAACTGCGGGGACGTCCGAGGGTTCCCCAGACCACGGGAACAGAGGGGGCTGGAAGCCGAGTACGCATTGAAAATATGTAAGACCTTGCAAAGGCAAAAGACCGTAACTTCGTTTTTGGTCGAAAATGAGTTGTTAATATTTTTGGCACATTCAAGACATGGCATGAGTCAAGGCATGACTTCTCACTTTTTGCTGCCAATACAAAGGCTGAGTACAGTAACTTTAAAATATTGGTCAAAAGTCAAGTTTGAGCTCAAGATTTTTTCATGTAGATAATTTTCATTACTAAAACATCTAATTGCCTGATTTCCAGTGTCCTACCTATAATTAATTTGGTGGGACAACAAAAAATCTTTCAAGTAATTTTTCTCAGTTCCACACTCTAGCGAGTTAAGGTCTTTTGCCTTTGTAGGGCAGAGTGGTGGGTTGTTTTAGGGAGTTCTGGGCATACTCTGCCCAGGCGAGGAACCGGTTCCAGGAGTTCTGGTGGCCGTGACAGAAGGTTCTCAGGAAGTGACCTATCTCTTGTATTGTCCCTTCCGTCTGCCCGTTGGTTTGGGGATGATATCCAGAGGATAGGCTGACAGTCACAAAAGCGGTCTTCCATTCATCCCCCTCGCGTATCCAGATGAGGTTGTAGGCACTTCGGAGGTCCAACTTGGTAAAGATGGTAGCGCCTCTAAGATGTTCCAGGGCAGCTGGGATGAGGGGAAGTGGATACCAGAACTTCACAGTGATCTGGTTGAGTGCCCAGTAGTCAATGCAGGGCCTCAAGCCTCCGTCCTTCTTGGCCACAAAGAAAAAACTTGAAGCAGCAGGGGAGGTAGAAGAAAGTATATAACCCTTTTGAAGTGCCTCCTGTATATACTCCTCCATGGCCTTCTGTTCAGGGATGGAGAGAGGATAGATATTGCCATGGGGCACTGACTTACCCGGTATGAGGTTGATGGCACAGTCCCATGGTCGGTGAGGTGGTAGTTGTGAGGCTCGGCTCGTCTTGGGCAAAACACGTCACTGAAGGGGGTATAATCACAAGGAATATCCACAGATTGTTTCTTTAGGGGAGTTTCGATCGAGGTGGACAGGACAGGTAAATGTTTGACTGGCTGGCATGCTGAGATAGGTAGTTCGGGAAAACAGGAAGAGAAACATTTCTCACCCCGTGGCCCAAGACAGAACCGGTTCATGCTGGGTGAGCCAAGGGCGTCCTAGAACGATGTCGGCGGTGGAATTCTCCAGAACCAGGAATTTGATGTTCTCAACATGAAGGAGACCCACTTGGAGTTGTATTGGCCCAATGTAATGGCGAACTTGACCCTGGCTGAGGGGTTTTCCAGTTATAGAGTGGACCTTGTAGTAGATCTTGCTGCATGTCAAAGAAATGATGAACGATATTTTAGCCTTTTCTGTGGGGAATAGCTGTGGCTGCATCTACAGGGCCAGCGAGCACTGAAGGAGGAATCCATTGCATTCCTCTGCCGAACCAGAATAGGGTGCTGGAGTGACCATGGGTCTGGCGATAACGGTGGGTGAAGAATTGGCGAGGGGTGCAGCAACTGATCGTTGTGAGGGTGTGACGGTGGAACCTGGCGTATCCGTGACAAGAAACAGTTGTGCTACTTAATATTTTTGTGGAAATCCTGAATCTATCTTCTTTTATTTTCAATTATTAATTTCTTAAAGGACAAGTTCGGTATTTTACACTTAAAGCCCTGTTTTCAGATCGTTTCTGATGAAATACAATGGTTAAGATTGAAGGTGCACTGGAATAATCCTTCCTAAAACGCATTAAACTTTCGTTTACAAAGACGTGAAACTCACCGAGTGGTCAGGGGTGTTCACTGATATGCTCACACAAAAATCGCTGCAAAAGATGCTTTCCAACAGGTTTTATCGTAGTTTTTGTCCAACTCCATTGACTTGTATTAGATGAAAAACTACGATAAAACCTGTTGGAAAGCATCTTTTGCAGCGATTTTTGTGTGAGCATATCAGTGAACACACCTGACCACTCGGTGAGTTTCACGTCTTTGTAAACAAAAGTTTAATGTGTTTTAGGAAGGATTATTCCAGTGCACCTATGCAACCATTGTGGAGGTGGGGGGGTGCTACCACAGAAACCGAAAATTCTCGGGCCAGCAGCATTTGTCCAAATTTCAATCTTAACCATTGTATTTCATCAGAAACGATCTGAAAACAGGGCTTTAAGTGTAAAATACCGAACTTGTCCTTTAAAAAATCTAATTGACCTTACACCTTTGAACAGTTGTGCACTCATTTTAATTCTCTTCTGGGAATTGCTGGGAATAAGCGCTCGTTGTCAATGCTGTAAATCCATGAGGGGGTTCGCCGTCACGGCGGCTTTGTTTCCAGGCGGACCGTTAAATACAAGTAGAACACACATCTCCCGGAAATCCTGTAGAATTCAACCAATCAAATGACGACTTCGAAACTTCTGAAGAGTTTTCCATTTTGTGTGCCATATGCATCAGAAGTTCAGCCAACGGTCTGTGGGTGTGATGTCTGAGGCTAAGACTAGCATTGCCCCTGTGAGCCCGCTATGCGTTCAGCACATGGCTTTCACAGCTGTTTTTTCTACCATCGACCTGGCTAATGATTACTACCAAGTGCTGCTGCATGAGGACAGTCGTGACCTTACATCCTTTATTACTCACAACGGACTGTCCTTTTTTTTTGTCTTGCTCCTTATGGATTGGCTTCAGTGCCTGCAGCATTTCAGAAGATGATGACCATCATCCTGACTGTCATCCTGGACAACATTATCATCCAAGGGCATTACCTGCATGACAAAGCACTTTAAGCGGTCTTACCACGACTTGAAGCTGTGTGTCACTTCCGGCAAACCAGCCTGCTGTTCTTTGCTCATACTGTATCAGCAGAGGGTCTTCTTTTTGATGAATCACGTGTACAGGCGATTCAAAATGTCCATGCTGATTATCTATCACGTTTGCCCTTTCCTGCTTTACCTGCAGATGGTGCTGTTGCTCCAGCTCCTGCTGATGATGCTGGTGAGGAATTTGTTGTATCTGCCGCCTCTGGTTCTCTGTCTGCTGCTGATGTTGATGCTGCATGTGCTTCTTGTCCTGCTCTAACCAAACTTTGTACACCGATTACTAGTGGTTGGCCTCCATCATCAAAGGGACTGGACGTTGAGTTGTTGCAGTGTTATAAACTGCGTCTGTAACTCTCTTTCAAGGTCAGCTTCATCTTTCGGGGCTCACAGCTGATTGCACCTGCTTCTCTTTGGTCTGTGTTGGTCTCCATAGCACACAAAGGACATCGGGTAAAGGTGAGCGCCAAACAACACCTTTGTGATCTCTATTGGTGGCCAGGGATGGATGCTCAGGTTCATGATGCTGTCCGTTCCTGCTACGTGTGTCAGCTCAATGACTGTTTGACACTGCTGCATCTGACTGCAGGTTTGCTATAACCTTAACGGACTATTACAGCCAATGGCCTGAGGTCTCCTTTGCTCGCACTGCTGCTACAGATTCTGTGGTTTAGTTTCTGTCATCAGTCTTCAGTTGCCATGGAAATCCATTGAGTATAGTTACTGATAATGGTGTTCAATTTAAATCTGCTGCTTTCGTTGCTTGTCTGGAAGGAAGGAATATTCGTCACCATCGTTCATCTCTCTATACTACCCGGCAGCTAATGGTGCTGTATAGAGGTTCAACCATGTGTTCAAACACACTGTCCAAATGGCCATCCAGCAAAATATGCCATGGAAATCTGTGGTAACTGACTTCTCACAGGTGTACCGTGCCACTCCACATGCTGTAACTGGTGCTTCACCTGTTCCGCTACTCTATAGCAGGAACATGCGCACAAAACTGTCTATTTTACTATCTGCTCCTGTGCAGTCATTAACGGACATGACTGTTCATCGAAGGCTTATGTGGCTGCAACACAAAATAAAAAAGTATATAGATGCTAAGCGGGGCACTTGCTCTCCTTGTTTTTCAGGAGGAGGATAAGGTGAGGGTATGGAACCCCTTGCATATTCCTAAGGGACACCAAATTTTTACTGAGTTCAGTTGCCAAAAGATTTGGGGTGGGTACATACATTCTTAGTGATGACATGGAATGAATGATGACATGGAATGCTTCCCCTCTCACTTTATTTCCATGGACACCAACATCTCCTAAGAACACTGCTCACCACACACACACTCATACCACTAGACCTAAACGTGATGTTTAGTTGCCTATATAGTTGCTTAAAGGACTATGTTACTTAGATCTGATGTGTTGTTCTGAATCTTATATGTGGATGTGTCTGCATTGCTGATGCAACTCTAATGTACTGTTTGTTTGTTTTTTGTTATCTTGTATGAAACAGTAGGGTTTAAGAAACATGGGTTCAAACACATGAAGTAATAAAATGTATTTGAATGCAATGTAAATCACTTTGGATTAAATCATCTGCCAAATCTATAAATGTAAACATGACACCACCTGCTATTGGCTATATTTTTAAAGGTTCGAAAGCTTTGATATATTCACCCAAATGTCCACAAATGAAAACATGACCACAAAAACAAGAATACTGATTGCAATAAAGTTCTTAGATATGTGAAGAAGGCAGGAACTGGCAAAAAATGAGTGTAACTTTAATGACAAAATAAACAAAAAGTAGACAAAAGTAAGCAGCAGCCCCTCACGGTCGACTGTCGCATGTTAACAAAACAACATTAAGTCCCAGGCCTGCTATTCTCTCGTCTTCCATTGTCTTCACTCCTCCTTTTATCCTTAACATTCGCTCCACCGGCCTCGCTCCGCTCCCACATTTTTAATACAGTATTTAGACTTCTCATACCAACACTGTTATGTTTCAACATTGCTAATTTTAACCCTTGACTGTGGCCATCTAGATCGAAATCTCCATCTTCGAGGACAGTGGCTCCACCAGCTCCAGCTCTAGTGGAAGTTCTCCGACCAGTAGCACGGCTCAATGACTGGAGGAGCAGCACCAGGGGTACGGGTACAGGGGGGTCTGTACGCTCCCCAAGATCCGCATGTTGAAACATGAGAGCACCAGATTTTAAATATTGAGTGAGAGAGAGGAAGTACAGGTACTGCTCACTCACTCGCTTCTTCCAAACAACAAGCGCAAAGCCAGGAGCTTTAACTCACAAATACAACTCCCCTTCCCCATTCCCATTAATTTAACCTCCTTTGCATTTCCATTAAGTGACAGATTTATATTGTATTATATATAATAGTTGATCAGATGCCCTCAATAATGAAATAAAGAGGGATAGCAATGGTTGGAGTGCTTTCTACAGATTTCTTACTGTGCCTTAGCTCTGGAAAATCAGGTTAAGATGGTTTTGAAACATCATGATAGCTGGTTTCTAGGTAGTCTAAGATGGCAATTAGCTGGTTTACCATGTTCCAAAAGAAACCATATACTGGCATGACCAACTGATAGCTGTAGGCTACATCTACACTAATCTGGGTACATTTAAAAATGCATATTTTATTTCTATGTGTGGTCCTATGTGTGGTCCACACTGAGACAGCGTTTTTGTCCTGCTTAAACAGAGCTTTCTGAAGACGCTCTGCCAAGTGGATAAAAGTAAAAATGCAGTTTTCACTTTTTAGTGTAAACTGTAAAATTGTAGGTATTTGAAAAGGATAGCGCATGTTTAGTCATGTGACACATATTATACTGTACCTATATGGCGCTTTTCCACTGCATGGTACGGCTCGGTTCGGCTCGGTACGGTTCGACTCGGCACGGAACGGTTCGGCTCGCTTCGCTTTTCCACTGCGTGGTACGACTCGGCTCGGTACGGCACGGTTCCTTTTCCACTGCAGTTAGTACCGCTTCAAAGTGGGTGGGACTGATCGTTATAGTTGCCGTCTCTACTGCCATGACATCATCATATTAAATGCAAATTTTTCATTCCGTGTTTCCCCATCCACTCCTCGGCAACCAACGAGAGGAACGTCTGCACCTCGTCCACTGACCACGATTCAGCCATTTCTTTTTTTTTAAGTTGATACTATTTTTTTTAAGCAAATACTTTTAAAACAGGCGCTACAGCGTTGGCTGTTGTCTACTGGCTATTTAAATCTAGCGGGTTTTTAGTGTCTCGTGTTGTAAATACAATGACGCTGGTAGTGATGATTCTGTCGACCAATCAGTGATCTGCAGTGTTTTCACGTCGCATTTTAGTATCGGTACGGTACGCTTGGAACCTCAACAGAGGTGGTACCATTTAAAGCGAGCCGAAGCGAGCCGTACCGTACCGTACCATGCAGTGGAAACGCGTCATAAGTGAGCCGTACTGAACCGAGCCGTACCGTACCATGCAGTGGAAAAGCGCCAAAGCGTGCCGTACTGAACCGAGCCGTACCGTACCATGCAGTGGAAAAGCGCCAATAGATATCTGTGTTTATACCGGTGTGCCTGCTTTGTGCTATTCACTTTCACAGTGTTGCTAAAGATAAATGCTATTTTGTACAATCTTCATATTACATTCCTGCAAAATTGACAAAAAATTACTCGTAATTGCTGTCCTACAGCAAAACATGAGGGCAGTTGCGTTTTAGTCAATATGTGGAATGGCGATTAAATGTGACCTGAACGCACCAGTGTTTTGCAAATAAAATAATCATGCAAGAAGAATAGCATAAGAACTTTATGATGACTGGTCTCTCATCTCAATGAGATTTTCTTACATTTTACACAGGATGATTTTACTTTCAAACTTTTTGAAAATGCTAGTGCGGACCGTGAGCGTTTTGAAATGAAAATGTATCCGGATTAATGTAGACGTAGTCTAAGATGGTTGCAAAACATAGCAACCAGCTTAAGCTGGATTTTCCAGCAGGGCTTTGGTGCTTATTTAGTTTGGACAGTGACTGAGCTCTCTCTATTCATCCCCCTGATGTTCCATAGGGGCCAAATTCAGCCGTGCCTCAGTTCACTGGCAGTCTTGACCCTTTGCAGCGTTCCAGGCTCATGTTCCTTCTTTTAGTTCCACCACATACCTGCACCTCAGAGGTTCAGTGTTTGGTGTCGTGGACAATATGCCCAAACTGGGCAATGCTCCCCTCTGCTCATGGAGGATAATAACAAATGGCAGCCCTTCTGGCAGCATGTTTCTTTATTATTTTTTTCTTAATTATTTTTTGTACGATAAAATCTACCTCTGGTTTGTGCTTGTGCAGGGAGCCGAGGGAGCCAGTGTAGACAGGATGAGGTCCAACATGTAAATGCGCCTTAGATAAAGTTTATTTGGACTGATCTGGTTCAGAGGAGATTGACTCACCAGCTGTTCAGAATGAGCTGTGAGATTTTTCATTGCTCTTGTTAGTTTCATGTTAAGCATATTTGCTAGACTCTCAGACATAATTCTTGCAAGAATGCATGCTCATTATTCTCTTATAAGAAATAACATAATCTGCCATGATTGACTTCCCTTCAGTTTATGAGTTTGTTGAAGTAAAAAAGTGGGCAGTAATGGTCCAGTATTGATTGTGCCAGGAAAATAGAGTTGTATCTGTAAGGCACATGACCTGTATGTATATAATAAGACCAATTTACATAATAAGGAGGTATACAATTTAAGTTATTATTTTTAGGGAATCAATTGGCGTTTTTTGCACTGAAAATACCACATGCAAAGTGGCATAACTGTTTAATGTATTAAAACATGTTTGAGCTGTTGACTTTGATCTTCCTTATCTTGTAGCATTCAGTAAATGCTCTTTTTGGACTGCAGAAAGTTTTGAGTTATTTTATCACAAAAAGTCAAGGTAAATTTGATTCCACATTTGACCCCTTTAACTGCCTGTTCATTATTTTATGACATTTGTTTCCCCTTTTTAATGAACAGCTCCCCACCTGGCCACAGTTACTGTAACCCACCTTCTCTAGGGTTTCTCCTCAGTTCATTTCTGACAGCCACTCATCTGATCTGTATTGTAGTGTTCATAGATCTCCTGTGCTTGCTGCCTTCATGTTTCACTGCTGTGGAGATACCAACCCTGGCGCTGATCCATCAGGACCGAGCACTTCTGTAAATTGTACATGACTTGCACTATTAATGCATGAGAGTCTTTGTCTACATGTGGACTTCAAGTCATTAGTTAGTGAATTTCTGTAGTTTTCTTTTGATGAAGCTGTTCTTGATGTTTATGAAGTCACCGCAAACCTGTTCACAGCCCTTTTGTTTTTCTGCCATATGATATATATTTTGAGACCAGTTTACAGTGGGACCTTTGAGAATTGATTGGGTTGTGAAAAATAGGCATTTCTACAATGGATCCGGTTTGTTTTACAATTTTATTAGAAATTTTATTTGTAAGCAATGAATCGTGCACAATAACATCATGAGTTAAGAAAGTGTATTTTCATTGTGATTTCATGTTGACTGTTTGTTGGGCTGGAAAGACATGTTTTTGACAAGTTGCTCAGGAAAGATTTTACAAGTAAATCTGCCAAACCTCTCTCACCCACGGCCTTTACGTTTTGACAAAGCTGACTGAAAATCTGAAATATTTCTTGGCATGGTTTGACCGACTGATTTTGACTCTAATGATGGAGTGTGAGGGGCCCTTCAATATTTACAATATTTAGTCTGAAAGGGCCCTGGGCTGATCCATACAAATCAGTAAAACATGACATAAAAATTTAAGTTACATTAAAAAGACATATATTACCTTGTGTTTATATGGACAAGCCTGCTATTTTGGACAGGTCGTATATAATTCATATAAAGTGTCAGGCACTGTGTCTAGCGTCATGCCATGAGTTTTCCACAATACTCACTTTTCATTTATATCAACAAATATTGGGTATGTCAGCATAGGTAAGAGGGAAAATCGTCTACACATCTGTTACAGGAAAAAAAGAAACATCACATATGTATTAAAAAGTACTTTGATATGGCAAAATGTAAATACTAGTTTTGTATTGTATATTATATTGTTTTGAACCAATTGTATAGAGAAAACACTGGATAATTATTTAACAAACAAAAAAAGCTAACATGTTCATGTCTTCCTAATGTTGAAGCATAACTTTCCATTACCTTTAATACTTCTGTTGGGAATATTATAAAATCTCTGGCTCATTGCTGCAACAGAGACAAATGTGTTTTATTATCTGTACTAATATACCTTGAAATTGAGAATATATCTATACAAATGTAGCAGGTATTTCTTCTGCTGTTTGTTTATTACTGTTATGTTGAACTCAATGTATCAAGAGAGAGTTTTATACCATTTATATATAAAATATATATTTATCCCCAAAATGTCTGGATGTGAGCAGGATTCTGAAAAGAGGTATTGTTTTCTGCTTCTATACAGAATGCCAACAGAAATAAAATGTTTTTTTGTTTCTCTGGAAACGGAGATCAGATGAGTTTTTTTCCCCTTGCACATACACAGACAGTGCTGAAATAAAACCAGACTGTTTTCTGGGCATGTGAGCTAGGTTAACAAACATGGGTTCATCATTTTGGTAAATCTCAACAGGCTAATTCAAGGTCCAGCTCACACACTCTCCAGAAGTCTTTCTCTCCCATAAGACATTAAGCAGCATTACTGGCTTGAGAAGAAGTCATATATTCTTATTTGAGAGGAAATGGTATTGCCCTTGATGTGACAGACGAGTGTTCTACGCCCGAGATGGGGGATTTAGAGTTATGACTTTGGCAACCCAAGGCTGCTTTTGGTTCTTCAGTTTTATAGAGCATTTGCATTGGGTTTGTTCTTCCTCCAGGATATTAGTGCAGAAGAACAGATTCACCTGCTGATATGAAAGCCTTGTGATTTTCAAATGTGGCAACGTTCAGTAATAAGTCACTTATAAGTTATTAGTTAATGAGCTAATCATTTACAAAACATGACTGTATGACCATAAATTATTAATAAGTGATATGTTAACATTGTATGAATGTTTTGTTGATTCAATTTTAAGTCATTTACTGTATAAATGATTAGTTAATGATGAACTAATCATTTTCAAAACATGACTATATGTTAATAAATGATTAATAAGTGGTATGCTAACATTTTACAAATGTGTTGTGTTATCTTAAAAAAAAAAATGTAAATCATGAAATAAATCAAATATATCATTATTAGATGGTTCATAAGTTATTAGTTGATAGATTGTTTATCACTTACAAATCATGTCAAATTTATTTCAAAATTGGTATTCAGTACTTGAATACTTGAATCGGTAATTGGGCAACGGTGAGGAAAAATGATTTGCTCCATGAGGATTATTTGAAAAAATCCGACAATTGAAATCACACAGTAAATGTTTCCCAGACCGCAACAAATGCCGGCCCAGACCCGGCCCACATCTGCTACACATGGAATCCACACGTACCAGATGTGAGCCGGATCTGGGCCGACACTGTTGCTGCCAGGGTTGGTGTCTCTGAGAATAATTTTAAGATTAATTCTAACAGCTTTCATGGTGAAACAGTGTAACACATCCAGTACAAAGTGCTGCTGTGGAGTGGGGGGAACGTTCTGTTTTGATGAGGAGTGAGTGATGAGGAAGTGTTCGGGCAACTAATACAAAAAAAAGAGTCATTTTTGCAATTCTGTTTTGTGATGCTAGTAGTGCACAAAATACACACTTCAGCTTTACATTCACAGACGTTCATATATTTTGTTATTGCTGCAACATCTCTAAGGAAAAACAGATAGCATGGTCATTTAAAGAAAGGTTACTCAAAACCCTAGAGTTATATTGTTTTGGACCATGATAAAAGACAACAAACTAAGCAGAACTTGTATAATGAATTCAAGGCCAGTGTGGGTTTTTCCATGTATTTACTTATATTCCTCACAGCAGTAAATACACAGGTCAGGGTCAGCAGATGAGAGAGAGTTATTGAAATACAGTTGATTTCACATTTAAAGAGCAAACGTCATCCTATTTGTCAACCAAGGGGAAAATTAAAATCACTCCAGCGTTAGAACACAGGCCAGCTTTGCGTTCTGGACTTTTAAAAACAAAAAGAGGAATGAAATAGAAGGACTAAAGCAGGCAGAGGCTGAAAGAGTTATTGTTGTCTGAGAAGCAGATGTCATCATATATGCTAAATAGATCAGATGTTGTTATACAGTCTTGTAAGATTGCTTTAAATAAAGTGACAATCATTTTGAAAATACCGGGAAATGTTCTTTTAAAAATATTCCAGTTTCTGACAGGAACACAGATAGATGAGCCAATGAAGTTTATACGAATTATTCTTTTTCGTTCTCGTTGTTTTTCAGTGTAAATGATCTGAAATAAAAAATTTGCCTGAATAAACAAAACCTTTATGACTGAATTCATTAAGATCAAACTCATTGAGGATGAATAAATGATGACAATATTTTCATTTTTGCACTGTAAAAAATAATCCTGTAAAATAAAACAGTAAACTACTGGCAGCTGTGGTTGCCAGCATCATACCGTAAAAATACAGCGTGTTACTGTTAATGTTTAAACAGCTAGATGCTGTTAAATTACAGTTTTATATGGACAAAACGGCTGTTAGCTGTTAATTTAAAAAACAGTAACATACCGTATTTTTACGGTATGATGCTGGCAACCACAGCTGCCAGTAGTTTACCGTCTTTTAACAGGATTATTTTTTACAGTGTGGGTGAAATGTCTCTTTAAAAATACATAGTGTTACAATACTGAACAATTGACTTTCCATGATTTTGGTTCTTTAAATCTTCTGAAATATTTTTATTAACAATAATATTTTATTTATAAATATTATTATACATTTAAAAAAATTTAGTTTTTATTTTTCATATACATTTCATTTTTTTTAAATAAATATTTATTATGTATACATTACATTGTAAAACAAATGACAATGATTATTTACTGCGCAACTCTACACACATTTGCATTTACGCCGTCTTCAAATCCAGTGATCTCACCTCAATATGTCATTTTCACATGGCTTTTAATGTGGCCAATTGTGATCCGATTACACTCAGTACACAGTGTGAATGAGATCCTAACAGAGGGAAAACTCCAATTCTTCACGCTTCTGATTGTTACATGGCAGTTTAATTGTGAACATGATCCTTTCAATCTTCATGGCATATTTAATGTATTATTTAAACACTCAGGCTGCAGAGCTTTCATAAGACAGGATGAACACAATACAGTCTTCATGACATTTCTCTTTCATTTCTGGCTGGATTTAGTGTCTGCAAATATTATTGTTTGACTGCATTTGGATCTCTCTTTTCAAGAGCCGACCTTGTTGGCTTTGGCTAATGGTGATCAACCTCAAAGACTAGCACTGAATGTGTGGTGTCTGTTGTAGGATGTAATATCTAGTGTACGCGGAATCTATGTGCTGTTGCAATAAGCTTTGTTGTCAGATATATTTAGCAATGGTCTAGAGCTCCTAAAGGGACATGGTGAAGGGAAAGAAATATGAAATGGGAGGAAAAATATGTCAATGCTTTTGCATTCTCTAGCATATATTTTGCCTTCCCACGAGAAACTTTGCATTCGCTGCAAAATGTTTGCGTTCCCCCCAGGAAAATCGCATTCGCTCGCAAAACTTTTAATCCTTTCCCCGCCATTGACCGAATTTTTCCGTCATTGATGACATAACGCTTCCCCGCCATTGATGGAAGTTTCCAGCTTTCCGTGTTTAAACTGTTATATGGTAGGGGGCGCTATTACGTAGCTTCTGAAAGAGCAGAGAATATTCGGATCAAAACAAGTGATAAAAGCATTGCCAATGCATGAAAACACAATTTTCTAAGCTTTTTGATCAAAATGTTGCTTTTTTATGAAACTTACCCACAATCAAGTGTAAAAAAAAAAAAAAATGCATGAAGCTAGAATAAAACGTTTTTTAAAGCAGAGGCTCTGTTCATTCTTTTGATATATTGCATGTTCAGATATTCATACAACAAAATATTTTGGCGGCCATGAATTTTTTGTGAAAATTATCAGAAAAACGCTGGTGGAGGCTGGCAACTTTAAAGTCCCCCTATTATGCTATTTTAAAGTTTCCTAATGTTTTTTTGGACTCTCCAACAACAGATTTACATGCATCAAAGGTAAAAAAACTGTTTTCTTTCCTCATAATATACATTTGCACATCACCACATTTTCAATGATTCTCAAACGACTCGTCAGATGAATCAATCTCTCTAAATCCCGCCTTTAGGGCAGTAACGAACAATGACGTTGATTTTACCATATCAATGCGAGCGCGAGTCCGATGATGAAACGCTGAAAGAACTAGTTATTCAACTCAAACCTGCATCGCAAGGACGACTCGAGCAGGACTCAGTGTTTCTCAGTGATACACTACTCAGATTGAGGTACATTATGAGATGTTGCAACTGTAATTCATCACCATCAGCATTAACAAGTGCATGTCCATCAACAAACCGATTATTTTACTTGTACTAATTTATTTACCAAGTATTTTTGTAATATATTGCGGTGAACACGTGGAAACTGTATCAATAACAGTGCATGTATGCAATGTATACATTAGCCGAGCTCTAGCGTGAATGACTTATGTGAATGACTGATGTAACATAAACGTTGGTAAAACACATCTTGCTCCATGCTTAATCTTTCCTCAAAGTATGAGTAGGGGGAGGCTGTACACCTGGAGCCGGTAGATATATACGCCCCAGGCAGTTTTACGGCCCAGGCGGTTTTACGCCCCTTTTGTTCCTGATGCGTCCAGTAGGGGGAGGCTGTACAGTGACAAGAATTGAGGTATGTTAAATAATCTGCTAAAGTTATTATTGTTTAGCAATGATGCAACATTTATTATTTATAAACGATTAGCTAGATAAAGCTAGGTAGATATCAATTCATTTCTATATATCAGTGGATGGGTCTTTAATTTATTTCGAGAGACAAAAAGTTCTTTACAATCAGGTTGATGTTCTGTCTGGCTCAAACTTTGCTAACCATGTATAGGTTTAGCTGCCCCTAGTCTTCTCTACTCACTTTCAAAATTAATTTTCTTTTGTTGCCTGTCTTTAGCTTGCGTGAGATGGCTTCTTCTGGTAAGACCCTGTTTACCTCTTGCATTAAAACATCCTCCACATGGTTTCTGGTGCAACATTACAGTAGATATTGGAAATATGTTATTTTATTTTTTTTTTTTACACTCTATGGTGTGGACACACAAAAGACACATTTTTAATAGGCATATATGTATATTTGTATGTAAATCTCTCTCTCTAAGTAAAGAGATTAACTGCACACTCACTCAAATATTTTGATTATTTCCAACATCATACATGATAAAACCCACATTAAAAACTTTTCCCCATTTAGTTTGAATGTAGATTCTGTTTTGAGTTGTTTCTTATAAATGAGATGATCTACTGTAATTATCTAATTTATTTCTTAATATACATTTTTCTTAAAATAGCTTACTGATCTGGACTAAAATGCGCACTTAATGTGGGTTTTATCATACTCTGTCTTTACCAAGTTCTCTTTAACTTGCATCTCATAAAGGTGTGTGTTTGCTTTAGCTACTTAAGGAAATGAAAATCTCTCTCTCTCTCTCTCTCTCTCTCTCTCTCTCTCTCTCTCTCTCTCGCTCTCTCTCTCTCTAAACTTGTATAAACTATAAACACCCATCTCTTTTTTTAACTGCATTCCAAACCAATAGCTTGTCTGGTAAATAAACGACTTACAGAGACATACATTGACATGTTTTTAATGTCATTTTAATTTTTTCTCTGCACAGTCCATCATCAGTGGCCAAAAGAAATCAAAGTGGCTTGACACTTTTTCCAAAAGTGTTCAACCAACAAGTGCCTGTGCTGTTGTACTTTGAAGATGAGGAGCAAATTGATGCAATCCACTCACCTGACATCAGTTCTGACAGAAGATCAAATTCACCATGGATGTCCTTTTGATTTTTTTAAATGTTTTTTTTATTTATTTATCTGTGAGCAGGAGCACTTTGACAGGAGGATAGAAAAACAGTTAAAGAAGAGTGGCAAGCCAAAGGGGAGTCATCTACGGGAGTCATCATAATTCATAAATGGTGTTTATGTTGTTGTGAACAACAACATTGTCTCTTTCTTCTAAATGGCCATTGGAATTTTAGAAAGGGGATACATTGTGTTTGTCTTCATAAAATGCTATGTATTGGTCAAAGTCTATGGACGGGACGGTTATTAATGTGTAAGTTTTGAGCGTAGATTTAATTATGTTATTTCACAATATATCCCCCTTCTGGACGCATCAGGAACAACAGGGGCGTAAAACTGCCTGGGGCGTATATCTACTGGCTCCAGGTCTGCAGCCTCCTCATATAGCAAAGTAGTGAGAATGACAGACAATCTGCATTAATAGACACAGTTATAGGTAATAGTGGCCCACAAACTGATTAGCAGAAGTATTTCAACATGAGTTAGCCAGTTAGCAAACTCAAAACTAAGTATTTTGAACACCATCTTTCAAGAGCAAGCGGTTTGCGAATCCTGCATTGAACTCCGAGATTTGAGAAGCAGTCGTCAGTGAAATAAAGGGAACACAGCAAAAGTTTAGGATTATACTGCTGTGATATCAAGGTTAAGATGAATATTAAACCTGTTGATTATGATTTCACTTTTCTAACTTTAGTTAGTGTGTAATGTTGCTGTTTGAGCATAAACAACATCTGCAAAGTTACAATGCTCAAAGTTCAAAGCAAAGGGATATATTTGCTTTTAAAGAAATTGCTTTTTATGGACTAACAAACGGCTGGTAGGGACTACACAAGCTTCCTCCCGGGTTAGAGACATCACTAACCCTAAAATTTACATAAACTCCGCACCCTGAACACGATTTATAGATTATCAAGACAGAATATGCTAATCAAAGAAGATAACCACACATAAGTTACATAAATTCATCAACTAACCATTCAGAAATGTCCTGTTGCATTCATGTTGTCACTTCTTGAGTCTCAATCATTGACTCCGTTGACATAATCTGACAGCAGCTCATTTGCATTTAAAGGAACAGACACAAAACGGTGTTTTTGCTCACCCTCAAAAAGTGACAACTTTAACATGCTATATACAAATATCTGTGGGGTATTTTGAGCTAAAACTTCACATACACAATTTGGGGACATCAAAGACATATTTTACATCTTGTGAAAAGGGCATTATACCACTCCTTTAACCACTGATTCTTCACATGCTCGTCCTTGGGCAGTAAAAAAAAAAAAAAAAAAAAAAAACTGTCTTTACCTTCACATAGAGCACAGCGTCTTCTCGACATGATGCTATCCAGTATCCACAGGAATGAGCTGCAGGTTTGAGGTTCAAGTTTTTCCTGGTGTCTGCGCACACAATAAGTGGGCGGGCAATATGCTAATGTTTCATCTTGACGTCACAACGAAATGGCTTATGACTCGTTTGAAAAACAATTCATTTCATTGACTCAGAGTCGACTCTTACTTTTGAAAGACCGTAACTTTATATACGGTTTAAAACTTTGCAGGTTGTTTTCATTCACTTAGAGCTATGTTACACACTACATGAAAGGTCATTTTCAAAAATCCATAATAGGGGCCCTTAAAAAAAATAAAAAAAACACTGGCAGGGAAATATTTACGTTTTTTGCAAGCAAGCGCAAAGTTTCTCGAGGGAACACAAAAGTTTTGTGAATGAACGCAAGGTTCTCAGGGGAACGCAAAACTTTTGCTTGAGAAATTAAAAGCATTGAAATATATATTTTCCTCCCATCTCCCATTTTTATCCATCACCATGTCCCTTTAGGAGCTCTGTAAGAGTCTAATTTAGACCTAAGGAAGCTGTTGCTCTGTTCAGTGACAAAAATAACCTTTCAGCCACACACAAAGACTGAAAAACATTGCACAAAATGTTCATCTTAACTGTAATGCTGCCTGAATCATAATCATACACTGTTCGTTCGTTAGCCAGAGGAGAACTGGCCCGTGACTGAGCCTGGTTTCTCACAAGGTTTTTTTTTCTCCATTCTGCCACCTGATGGAGTTTTGATTCCTTGCCACTGTTTGCCTTGGCTTTTGGCTTGCTTAGTTGGGGACATTTAATATTCAACAATATTGATCTCTCTTACTTTAGGTGGACGATGACGCAATTTTCTTCTAGAAACAAACGTTGTTTTGTGTTTGTGTTTGATAACTTATTATTTTCATGTTATCACTGTGAAGCTGCTTTGATACAATCTGTATTGTAAAAAGTGTTATATAAATAAAGGTGACTTGACTTGACTAGTGTAAAATGGTATAATAATATAAATATCGGCCAAAAATGTAAAAAATAAATAAAATATGAATGATTAATATCCAAAACCATCAAGCAAGAGAATTACTTGAAAGCTGACCAAAACTATCCGTGTTCAGAACTTATTCAAGCCGATGTGTTTCATAAACGCCCAAACAAATCAACCGAGATCAAAGTGTAGAAGAAAAAGTCCAGAAGTTTTAATTCTTTAATCCATCATAGCCAAGTGTCCTCAAGTGCTTTATTTATGAGAATGAGCCATTTTGGTTTGGCCTATTAGCTATGTGAGGAACGCCAATGGCAGCAAACAATGGCAGTCAGTGATGTTCAGACCTCCCAAACTGAGCAACAGAATTCCTACATCTAGAATACAAGCTATCAGCACCAATTTTAATCCCATTCCCTTCAACATCTAAATTCTCCACTCTTTTTCAACCCCATCGATAGTTAATCAGAACAGCACAGTATTGAAGCAAGAGAGAACTGAAGAGCTGGGCAGGAGATTAGTAATAGATTTTAATTTGAATAAGACTCTATTCTTGCTTTCACTAAACCCATCAAATATAGTATGGCCAAAAGTATGCGGACACCCAAACAGCACACATATGTGATTTTAAACATTTAATATCATAACATGACTATATGAATATATGGAGTCAGTACTCCCTAACAGCTTGTTTTCACTGGAATTAAAGGGCCATATACCTATTCAGTTGAAGATGACTCACTTTCAATAAATTATACTTTTCACTACTGGCTCAAAACCAGGTCTCCCAATGTGAAAAAAAGAAAGATGTATTCATGGTAAAGGCCATTCCTCAAAAAAAAATGATGATATGGCTACTACCTTGCTGCCCGTCATACCCTTAACCCTTTTAAACCCAGACCCAGCCTTTGGAATCTAATGTTGCATACAGAGACAACAAACACACAGCGATCTCGACAGACTACGACTGTTTGCTTTCCTCTCCCGAGATTTGATCTCACTCCAGTTTTCAGTTTTTTTTATTATATTTCTTTATCTACAGTATTTATCTCTTAGATAACTTGGGAGTCTGAAAATCTGAAATATGTCTTGAAAACCTGAGCGAGCCCCTACAAGAAAGAGAGCTGTAGTAGCCTCGGGTAACCCAACATACACAGCGCTGCTCTCTTTAATGTGACCCCTCCATACACCTGCTGAAGTTAGTTTGCTTTGGAGATGATGAGCCACTAAATAAACATACAAACCACTCGGTTCATGAATGTATTTGTTTTCTTTAAAATGGATGGTTTCGTAAGAATCATTATAAATAAAGCTTCAACCAGGCATCCCTGAAGGCACTTCATCATTAGGATTCATACCAACATTTAAAAGTTCGGAGTGTCTATTTACACTAAGTGCAAATAGCCTGACTTGTTGGCTGAGGTTATTTACACTAACTGCCCACCAATGTCTGGCTGGGCCAGACAAAAGTACAAAAAACGCCTGTAACCTATTAGCATCAGTGGCATAGGGAGTAAGGCGTATTGCAGATACTTTTGACGCGATCAACCAGAGTTTGAATCTGCCTTTGACAAACTCGTTCTCCCTTTTCCCATGGCATATCAGATTGTAAAGGCATTTATTTTCAATAAATATGAAGAAAATATTGGAAAAGTGGAATTAAAGTGCCGAACGGTTATTTAATAATAGTGTATAGGGAGGTCTTTATTGTCCAAATAAGGCAAAATAATATTTAATAAATATGATAATTTAACACTCTATGTTATTATTGTATACTGTTTTATAATGTACTAATATACTGAGGTGCAAATAATATCTAACTACTATTCCTTATTGCAAAGAAAACACGGCTATTTTTACATCTAGTGTGAATAGAATATATTGCTATTTGCACTTAGTGTACACAGCATATCACTAAGAAAATACTGCTATTTGCACTTAGTGTAAATATATATCTAAGAAAATATGCTAAATAGCCGCCGCCTTAAAAGTTTGGGGTCGGTATGTTTTTGTGTGTGTTTTTTTAAGAAGTCTTTTATGCTCACCATGCTGCATTTATTTAAGCAGAAATACAATAAAAACAGGACTATTGTGACATTTTATCCCCAGTTAAAATAACTACTTTTCTATTTTAATAATTTTTCAAATGTAATTTATTCCTGTGATATAAAGCGGAAATAATTCAGAAATAATTTTTCCCCATCATCAGTGTCAAATGATCCTTCAGAAATCATTCTAATAAGTTGGTTCTCAAGAAACATTTCTAATTATCATCAGTGTTGAAAGCAGTTACGTTGTGCTGCTTAATATATTTGTGGAAATGTGGTAAAAAAAAAGGATTATTTTACAAATAGAAGTATGTGTTTACATAATGTATGTATACACACACACACAAATACATATGTGTATATCTACACACATATATTAAACACAAACTTATCTTAGATGCGATTAATCACGATTAATCAATTTGGCTATATAAAATGTTATAAGTAATTTTGAACTTTCTAACTAAAAAGCTGCTAAGTATTTAATGTAATAATGTAATAATGTTATTTCTAATTCTTAATGCAAGTACCTGAGATTAATTGTTACTGAGAAATCTAGCTTTGTATTTTTTACTTTAAGGTGGAAACAGGCTTCTATAGTCAGTCTGGGAGGCTCATGAATGTTGAACATTGCTGCGAGAAAAAACAAGACAAACACCAAGACAGAAAAAGATCTTGACTTTATTTTACACATGGATCCCAAATTATAGTGAATTCTGCAAAAGAAAGGAGCAACTATTCATTGGATTCACTGGATCTAACCTGTTTTTAAGTCAAAATTGCCATCTTTTCTTTGAACATAATAGGCGTGTGTGCTATTTCCAAATAAACCATTTTCACATAAAAGTAGAGATGACATCACCATCAGGAGCAGCTCTTCATATAATCTAATCGATCATTCAGTACTTTGCCAACCCTGTTGAAAACACATGTGTTTTGCATGCTATTCTGCCCACCAGGCTTAACCAGTCTTCTTTTTTTTTCTTTCTACAGGAAACCCATGCTGGTTAAACAGCTTTAACCACTCTGGACTAGCATAGAAATTCATGCTGGTATTTTCAACAGAAATTGCTACAGTATGGCAGAAAATATGAAGACTGATCAGTCTCACATATCCCTTTAACATGCATTTCTTGAGATTCTACACTGTGCCTTTCCTTGTAGCCATGACACTGAGGTGAGATTGATTTAATCTGCTCTGTAACTACATATCACTATCATTTCAACACTAATTATAGGTGGCATCTGTCAGCTCATGTGAGATCTGACATTCCGCGTGAGACTCAACATGGAACATTAGAACAGTGTAATAAAATAAAAAGAATCTATTCTCCCCAGAGACTGAAGGGTCTTTAGCCAATGCACACATCATGAGTCAGTTTAGAAGTTATTTAACACCTCCAGAACACAGTGGATTCATGTCAAATGTTTCTGAGGTTATGACAGTTATGACAGCACACAATGTTTAAAAAATGCAACAAATGTGGATTCTGAACTCTGTAACAACAGTGATGATCTGAAACCCTGTCTAAGCAGACTCATTTCAGTAAAGGACATTCTGTAGGAAATAACATTTACATCCAAAGCTAACGACTATGCGAACGGAGCTCGCTCTTCATTTTAAAATGCCTTTTCATTGAACCACACACGGTTCATTAACCTTTGGTGAATCTTCTGCATAGCAAACGCTAATATTCCCGATAACTAGGGTTGAAAGGCAAAATTAAATCAATTTATAAAAAATTCATAAAAAAAAAAAAAATGTCTAGAGTACATAGTGGTGAATTTACTACTGAGCCTACTGGTTTAGAATAAAGGGGGGTTGTAACCATTATATATATATATATATATATATATATATATATATATATATATATATATAAACTGGTAACTATTACCAGTAAATAATGATCTAAAGCATTAGTTCATCTAAAAATAAAATTCTGTAATATATTTACTCAAAACAAAACACCATAAAGGTGGTCCATATGACTTATCTTTGCAGACTTCTTAAGCCACTTACAAGCTCTGTGTGAGAAATTTTCATTGAATAATGACCTAAACTTTGGTCATAACTCTTCAGATAACACTAGGAAGACTGCGGACTACAGGCAGACTATTTTATGGTGCTTTTATGGGTTTTGGGATCCTTTTCTGAGCAAACGAGGTGTGAAGATTATTTACCATGTACAGAAAAAAAATAATAACAGCGTACAGGTTTGAAACAAAATGAAGATAAGTAATGACAATTTTCATGCTTGAGTGAACTATTCCTTTAAATTTCTACCTATTTCCCACAGAAAACTACTATTTGGCTTGTAACATTGCACAGAAGTATCAGGTGTTTTTACATTTTATATATGTTTGACATTGGCTATGGATACGTTTTACTTTAGTAGAAAAGATCTCTTTACAGAGCTTTAAAATATTATAACTTTAAAACATAAAAAATTTGGTAATGGCAATAAATAAATAAATAAATAAAACAACGAAGACTCAAATGAAACCTTGACATACTCTAGTCTTAAAAATAAAGGTTCTTTATTGGCATCGAAGTTTCCATGAAGAACCTTTAAAATCAATGGAATCTTTCCATTCCACAAAAGGTTCTTAAGTAGAAAAAGGTTATTTATATTATTAAAATGTTCTTCACACTTAGAAAATAAAATGATTATTTTAAGAACTGTTCACTGAAAGGTTCACTAAAAATGTTTCTTCTGTGGCATTGCTAAAAAAAAAAAAATAAAAAAAAAACTTTTGGAACCTTTATTTTTAAGAGTGAACTTTAACCTGACAACTTCTATAACAATATGCTTAAATCAAAAATAATACAAGTTTTACCTCATGACAAGATCTGGGTCTATGTTTCTGCAGCTAGATTGCTGTGAAATCCCATGTGTGTAAATCTGAACAACATTTTGCTAAATGAAACAGAGTTTTGCGACACTCATCCATGCCAAAAACATGCACCAATCCCGAGGGCAGTCGTGAGTTCTGGTGAGGGTCAAAAGTGTAACGTACAAATCTCATGTGAATGTATTATTCAGAGAACAAGGAATGTAACCTTGCGTGAAACAGATGGCCGGGCATATGCTCTCCTGAAAAACCTGCAAACACGCTGCTGCCCATATGAGACTTTACTCGCTAGAACCCATCGCCTGTTTATGTGCCTGTAACACGCTGGGACACGGCCTTTTATAAAGATCACTACAATTACAATCTTATCCCACATCATAGTTGACGGACATGAAGGTCATTAAGTTTCCCTAAATCTAGATGGAGTCAGAATGTTTGTTCTGTCCTAAAAACAGGGATTTTTTTGTGGTTCCCAACTGGAAAGCGAAGCATTATTTATACAGGTCTGTTAGTGACAACATTGCAGGAGCGACAGATCCATGAAGAGTTCAGTTTACAGCTTACGTCCAAACACCTCAGTGCGAAAACGAAGGGAAAGCAGAGAATCAGAGACCAAGCAGGGTGGCAGAGATGTCAGGAGAGGGGAGGCACTGCCCTTTATGCCTCAAAGCAAGCAGTAAAGATAGCGAAGAGAGTTAGTAGAGGCCAAAGACGAGACTCGAAGAGTTTGGAGGCTGAGGACCTGTTTCCTCCGAAATAAGCCACCTGAGCTGCAGAGAAGAGGGAAGAGTATAAAATTACACAAATAATTGTATAAATTACACAAACTAGACTGTTTGTGTAATTTTTTATACTTCAATTTTTTTGAAGTATATTTTACAAGAAAATACTATCTCACTCTTTCTACTTCAAAATGTCACTTGTTACTCGCCATTTCTTTGTAATTGTTTGTAAAATTGACTAGCACTTTCTAAGTGAAAACTGTTTCAAATACATCCTAAACCTTTTTTAGGTGCACTTACTATTTTCAACTTAAAATTAATTGCAATTAAAATAGAAAATATTATACAATAGTTGATGTAAAGTAAGAAATAAAAGTAGTTATAAAATTAATTTGCCTCATTTGGTCTTAGAAATGTTTTGAGTTCATATTGAAATAATGCAGATTTTGATATCTTTGCAAATCGTTGCGCATGTTATTCAGATGCTATTTTAAGGGTGCATGCTTGGCCATAATCAATGTAGCGTGTGCACAACGCGCATACACTTTGCTTATCTCATCTACACACAGACGCAGCAGTTCTCATTTTTAGAAAACCATACATTATCACAAGGAAAAATATTAACACATGAGGGAAATCATTGTTGTGTCCATGAAGATGTGAAAAAAATAGGCATAAATCTAGCTTACACATTTACCCAAATTATTATACACCAGTTTAATCGAAGCTAATTTGGGTGTGTTTCTCCATCCCCAATGTCACTTCTCTGTGTTTTACTGACGAGAACGTCGGTCTCCTCGGCTGTGAACCGCTCCTGGCGCGCGCCTGGCAAATCCGCCGTTATAATAGCAATCCGCCATGGTATGGGCGCGCCTGCTCTTAAAGGTGCATTAAGCAACTTTTTCATGTTAAAAATACCCGTTTTCTAACCCATACATGCTTAAACAATTGCCTGATGGGCTGAATGAGCCCTTCTCTGATCACTGAGATTGTCTCTATAATCCTGTAAAGTAAAATAAATAAGAGGGATTCGGGCCGGAATTTTAGACTGGGCGTGACGTCATGCGCGTTCACGGCACGCTCACCTGGCTGTCTGGCAGGTTTGTGTATTCGCCGCCATTCTCCGTAGAAGATGGATTCTAAGAGACCGGCTTGTAGTTCATTTCAAACACCAACGCAAACTCCACGTAAGATAAAAAAAAGAAAACTTTTGTCCGTGAGCGTGCACACTTCTGGCTGCAGTTTCGCTTGCCGCCAGAGGGGGCATAGTTCTGCAAAAACTCAGAGCACCTTTAAAGGGAATGTGAGATGTCGCTCTGATTGGTTTATTCCACGTTACGCCCAAACCACACCTATGAATAATGAAGCTACTTCAGACCAACCCATTTTAGATTTGCGTCGGGCGCAAGAGTAATTTATCCCGCCGGTATAATAGCAGCAGCGCCCAAGACCCGCCCACAAAGTTACTTGCGTTTAGCGCTTGATACTTGCGTTTCAGATCGTTAAAATAGGGCCATAGTTGATGTAAAGTAAGAATATAGAGATAGAGAATTAATTTGCCTCATTTGGTCTTGTAAGTGAAAAAAGTTTGAGATTTTTGAGAGAGTATTGAGAGTATAATTTCCAGAATGACAACGCAATCTACCAAGAGCAGCACAAATTAGCATCTGGTTTAAGAAAAAAAAAATTGGGTGGTAAATAATGGCGCAAATACCAGTAAATTGACTAGCGCAAACCTTAGTAAATCGCCTTGTGGGATTCATTTAAATACTGTCCTCCCATCAATTTTGCGTCTGACATGGAAACTCCAACAAATGCATATGCAATACGGTCAGCCTCAAAAATAACTGTGTCCACGCCTTTTTCTTCCATAAATCCTGACAGTAGTTTTTTGACACCAAAAGAGGGTTTCCGCTGGCAAAAGCAGTTAGTAAATCTGGCCCTTAGTATTTTCTCAACTACACCCCCAGTCCCAAAGCTGAAGTGAAAGTCTACCTATGTGAAATGTGAGAAAACAGCTTTTCTCCAGGGCTTCGTATTGCATCAACCCACCCTGGCTTTAGTCTCAACTCACCTACACATGCTGTCCCTTCATCATTAGGCTCATATCCCTGGTTACACCTCTTGTTTGCACGGCACTTGAAGCTCCCGTACGTGTTCGTGCAGACGGGGCGCTCAGAGGGACAGACAGACGGGAACTGTGTGCATTCGTCTCGGTCTAGGGAGTGAAGAGGAGTGGAATAAATATGAGGTCTTATACATGATGCTATGGTGACAGCCACATTTGCTTGTGAAAGTGGATGCTTCAAGTTATTATTATATGTGTCAGTATAGTTATCAGTATAGGAGTCGCTTCTACAAGTTTAGCTTCTACTATCAAACAAATGATGGCTGACATAGCTTCTGTACCAACACCTGCTGTGCTGTCTTGCTGTCTGTTGCCTACATAGGTAGCTTCCCATTAAGACAACATCCTAACTGAAATGGAAATTCATAACTCGAGTGATTGATTTGGACTACTCTGCACCACATTATGCAAACAGGGATTTCATTGTGAATTACATAGGAGAACCGACTCACAATTTCAATAACGTTTGCCATTAGTATGTTGCTAAGCTAAAGACCCGGTAATTATTTTATTTTTTTTGCCTTTATTTTTGCAAAAGAAAAACATTTAAAAAAACACACACACACACACACACACACACACACACACACACACACACACACACACACACACATTTAAAAAGAGCAAAATTATTCCTAACTTCAAATCAAAAGTCAAAGTTTGCAATAATTCTATAATTTTGCTTTTTGCTCACCAAAAAATATTGAAATACAGTAGTATTGTGAGATATCATTACAATTTAAAATAACTGTTATCTGTTTGAATATATTTTAAATATCATGTATTCCTTTGATGGCAAATCTGAATATTCAGCAGCCATTAATCCAGCCTTCAGTGTCACATGATGCTCTATAAACCTGCTGATTTATATATTTTGTAATTGACATTACTCTTGCTTTGTCCACCATCTTTCATTTTGTCATCTTGTTGGAATCCATTATGGGATTTAGGCTTTACGGGAGGTTAAAATTAAAAGTCACAGAGCTCAAATACTTACCAGTGCAACGGCCGTTTTCGTTGACCTCAAATCCTGGTCCACACTGTGAAAATAAAGAGCATTTATTGAATACAACAATTACACTTCTCAAAGAAAGAAAGAACACATCATTGTTTTCTCCAGAGCTGCTTTATAGCTGAATTGAACTCTGTGGCGAGCAGGACGAGGTCGAGGGCCGTGGGAGAACGGCACGAGGCCGGTGGCGTGATTGCAAATGAGTGACACCTGCGCGACGCACCGGTCTCGCATCTCTCACGGAGGAGCGGAAGCATAAAGGAGGAGCGACGACAGTGAAGAGCGAGAGAGGACAGGCCTGATTTTTAGTTCATGTTTTGTTTCTGTTTGTGTTGCCAGCAGTCGTCCGTGAGGGGCTGCTGGCTTTTACTTTCATTTTTGTATTTGTGTATTTATTTATTAAATATGTTTGAATGTCCGCCGGTTCCCGCCTCCTTCTTCCCATAACATCTGTCTGAACCCCGTTACATTGGTGCCGAAACCCGGGAAGAAGGAGGGACACGCTGTCGGAGAGCCCTCGCTGCTGGGAGGAATCGCGGTGCTGAGGAGGTCGGGCAGCACGAGGGAGCGTCGGCCGCCGATTGCTGCCCGAGGCGATGGTGCTGGATCGAAAGAAGATCAGGTGGGACGGAGAGCTCGCTGCCGTCCTCCTGGGTCGAGGAGGGATGGCTGCCATCCGCGAGGGAGCGGAGGAGTCGCTCCCGTTCGCCGTGGGCCGGAGCCTGTTGCCGTCGGCCATGATGGGGGCGGAGCAGGGGACGGGAGGCTCGCTGCCGGCTGCCCTCGACAGGAGGAGCCATCGCCGTCCGCCAGGAGGCGGAGGAGCGTCGAGCCGTCCCCCAACGGATGTCCAGTACCATCGCATGGCACCGCGAGTGAGTCTCTCAGCTGGTTGAGGGCCGAGTGGCAGTGTGTCCGGGAACCGGATCAAAGATTTTTTTTTTTTTTTTCTCTCTCCCCTCTCTCGTCTCTGTCGCTCCTCATGCTTCCGTCTCCTGTACTCTCGCCTCGTCTGTCCATACCCCCAGGTACCGCAGCCGCCGTGATCGGTCCTCCCGGGGAGGGGGGGGGAGTAGGCGCAGCCTCGGTGGTACCCCCCGGCCTGCGAGGGGCGATGGGGGTATGTGGCGAGCAGGACGAGGTCGAGGGCCGTGGGAGAACGGCACGAGGCCGGTGGCGTGATTGCAAATGAGTGACACCTGCGCGACGCACCGGTCTCGCATCTCTCACGGAGGAGCGGAAGCATAAAGGAGGAGCGACGACAGTGAAGAGCGAGAGAGGACAGGCCTGATTTTTAGTTCATGTTTTGTTTCTGTTTGTGTTGCCAGCAGTCGTCCGTGAGGGGCTGCTGGCTTTTACTTTCATTTTTGTATTTGTGTATTTATTTATTAAATATGTTTGAATGTCCGCCGGTTCCCGCCTCCTTCTTCCCATAACATCTGTCTGAACCCCGTTACAAACTCATTCCATATTGATGAACTTTACACAGTTACTGAACCGAACCGAATCAACACTGAACTGATTTCAACTGAATAATGATTGTTTTATATTGTCTTTTAGAGCTGCTTTACAGCAAATTGAATTCTGTTTACATCACTGAATTATTTTCCTGTTTATCACCGTAAAGCTGCTTTGAAAGGATCTGTATTGTATAAAGCGCTATATAAATAGAGGTGACTTGACTTGACTTGAGTATGATAGGTATGTACCTCGATCTCCAGCGCTGGGGTTGCCTCCTCCTCATTCTCAGGGTAATAGATCTCCATCACTTTGTTCATATCACTGGGCTCCAGAGGCCTAGCCACAGAACGTCCATCTGGCCAGAAGACTTCCACACTGGTGGCCACATCTTTCCCTGTCAGGGCGGCAAAGAAGCAATCCTTTTAATACTTTTACGAACAGTCTGCCTTTATAACTTCCCCTCAGGCTTAGGAGACATAATGAATGATTTATTTTCTTAATGTACAACTCTCCATGGAAAAATACCATTCTGGAGAAAGGGCCCTCCCAAGAAGTTTCTCGGCAAAAGCCAGGTTGGAATAGGCTCTGGTTTGGCACATGCCATGTAGACTCTTAAACAAATGCACAAGAATGTGTTCAGTCTCAGCTGTGGGCAGCAACGTGAGCAGCGAGGCCTGAATACGTCTCATTTGATGTCGGCAAGCCCGGTTTCTCATGACTGCCGGTGTGTGGGGTTCACAGGCCAGAGAGTTTCTGGCATAGCAGACACTGAGGCATTACAGCAATGAGGCTCTCATATGCCAGACCGATGAAATCTGTCTGTTGTTCAGTGGATGAAATAAAGAGCCATATAAATGGCACGGTGGTTGGAAAGCACTTCATTTAAGAAGGTTTACAGCGGCATCCATTTACTGACTTCAATCTGATTGTCGAAGACACTTTCTCAGAGACAGGACGACAGCAATTAACAAGGCAGTTAGAGGAGACTGTCATAGTGATCATGAATGGAGAGATCATCCATTAGAAATGAATGTGGTGGAGGAGGAAGGCAGAAGTTCAAAGGAGCAGAGATGAGGAGGGACAGGGTGGGCTCTAGACTTTCCTTCCATTATAGTCTTTAGTCAAGCAGGAGAGAAGCTGACCGCCTTCCCAGTTCTTAATTAAAGTGACATTTCTTAGGTAAACAGATCCACTGGGCTCCTGGCATCGCCCGGACTGGCACAGGTGTCTCTTCAAGACAAAAAGCATGACATTTCACCAGCGCTTACTGAAAGACACAGTTTAGTTGGGGAAGACACATTGGGCATCTGTTGGGTTTTTATTTAATGAAGGGGTAACACGTTGCAATAAGATCTAATTTATTAACATTATTTAATGCATTAACTATAACATGAACTAACAATGAGCGACATTCTTACAGCATGTATCACCTTTGTTAATGTTAAAGGTGAAGTAAGCGATTTCTCAAAACTGTTATTGAACACTGTTGATTTTTTAAATCAACCCAAACAAACACACCCCTCCCTTCATTGCTCCGCCCCCAAAATGCACGAACACACAATGCAAGAGTGTCTTTTTTTCAATGCAAGAGTGATAATCGCCCGCACCACACAAGCTCCAGACATGACACTCAAAACCAATGTTACTCACGTATGGAGCAGAAACAACGCAAACCTTAGCACGTTTAGGCCTTCCCCCTTCCGCACTGGAAAACTTTTTTAATATTAACATGCGTCCTAAAGCTCTTGCCTTATCATAGCCCTCCTTTTGACTATGAAATTCTTCAGACCATTTCTCTTTTGTAATGTCTCTCAGCTATCTCTCTTTCTAAAGACTTTCTTGAAATTTCCCTTTAGCTCACTCTCTCTCCTCCCCCATCATGAGATGACACGCCCCCTACTGCTGATTGGCTACAAGTTTGTTGTGGTGCTCAGTCTGACACACTTTCAACAGTGTTTTTCATAAATCACTTACTGCACCTTTTAATAAAAAGGCTCATGTTCATGTTAGTTCACAGTGTATTAACTAAAGTTAAAAGATACAACTTTTGATCTTAAAAATGTATTAGTAAATGCTGGGATTAACATTAACTAAGATTAATAAATGCTGTAGAAATATTGTTAAAGGGATACTTCACCTCTGGAAAGATGAATGTGTATTTAAAATAGGTAATTTATGTAGACGAAATGTGAAATTATTTTTGAATTTGGAGCTTTCTAGACTGAGAAAAGCCAGAAAATGTATTTTTGGCTTATGTGGATGAAAGACAACAACTCCCAGAATGCACTTGCTTCGCTGCCCTAGGAGGCCACTCCCAAGCCGCGCCTACCGGCAAGAGAGCGCAGTTGAAAACAATAAGGCTAGGCTACTAGTGAGACTCCGTGACGAGTTTGCCCGGAATTTCGAGATCGCCCAAAATGTCCGGGATTCAGCTTTTGCGTTCTACAGTCGCCATTCATCATGTTTACTGTGGCGAGCAGGACGAGGCTGAGGGCCGCGGGAGAACGGCGCGAGGCCGGTGGTGTGATTACTGATGAGCGGCACCTGTGAGACGCACTGGTCTCGTATCTCTCACGGAGGAGCGGGAATTTTCTTAGCAATGTTAAAATGCACATCAACCGATCACTTGTTTAGCGTTCATGTAAACACTACATTCAGATTCACCAATCGGAATGAATTCAGTTAGATTGAAACAAAAGGTGTGCATGTAAACAATGAATGGCGACTGCAGAAAGCAAAAGCCGAATCCCGGACATTTTGGACGATATCGACGGCCGGACATGTCCGTGAAAAAGAGGATGGTAACCCCTACTACTCAGCTTTCTCCTACTTCTCAGCTTTCTCCACAGAACAAGAGCCTGCTAGCTTAGCTTCCAAAGAAAGACGGCTGATACTATGTGTACATTCTGTGAGTGAGATCCCACCCTCTATGGGCGGGTTGAAAACATGCGGGACAGCCCCTCCTACTGGCTGTAGTCTTTAGCCTCTGGCCAAAAAATCCTCCGATGACGCAAAATGATGATTTTTGCGTCATCGGAGGATTTTTTCCAGACAAAAAATACATAAATCTCTCATCTCAGGGGGATATGAGGGTAGAAAGCATGGTAATTCGAAAATAGCATATATACAATTATTTCTAACAGATCTATACAGGTGGAGCTGGGGAAGGTGGAGGGTTTCAGATGGATTCTGAAGCATGCTGCAAACTGCTTTAACAGACTCTAACCAGCAATTTAAATGTTGAGGTTAGATTGGCTGCAGACGTGACAGGAACTAGCTTGTGCCATGCAGTAAACAATGTAAATATCATCAGGTTGCATTAAAGACCCATCAGCCTGTGCCATCTAGAGTTTCAAGACAGAACTTGGTATTTCATGTTAACTAATGTAGTTAACTAATGAAAGCTTATTGTAAAGGTTCACAAACAAAAAGTACCATGGTATTTAATGAATTTAAATACCATGGTACATTTAAAATTTTTGGATTTCTTAGACATGCATTTGTGACACCATACTGTAAAGTATAACTAATCCAAAACATACTGTAACTGGGAACTTCATTAATAACCAAAATCCCATTGTGAGATATAAAGTATCAAATGTGACATACAGTCGCAATCGTGATAAATAAAGATGCAATTGTAAGATATAAAGTCATAATTTGAGACAAAGTCACCATTCCACAAAATAAGGCAGAAAACGGATTTCTATAATCTGATAGCTTTACTTTATAGTGTAGACATTTGACATCAATTTACAAACACTCTTACTGATAGAAACATTGATGAGAGGCCTGAACACGTACACACATATTTACGAGCCCTCGGGGTGATCCTGTGGGTGATCCTGTGACCGCTGATGGCTATCGTTTTGTTTTTCACAGCACATTCAGAACAATTCGAGCTTCCAGCTGGCAGCCTATTCCTGCCACAAATCCATCCGAGAGCTCCCAGATGAAACCATGTGCCTCGAAGCATCTGTAACACGGCCGAGCCGTGGGGAAAAGGTCCCGGTCCGCTGCCACTGGCTGCTGCACCTGCAGGCTTCTCTCCGGGTCTCCAGTCTATGAGGATATTTAAGGAGCCGGCCTCCACGCGGAGGATAATGTTACTGAGACCCGAAGCCCCCCACTGAACATGACCTGGAGTTACATCATAATTGTTTCTCTGTAATGAGTCAGCAGAGCGAATTTTTGTTTTCCCGCTGCTCGGCGACCCTGAACATTTCCGAGACGGTGGATGTACTTATGAAATAGATATATTACAGGTCTGGTCATTTTCATAGCTGTTTCTTTCTTAATGTCATTTTCCCGCAAAGATTGTTTAGGCAGACTTTTTAGGGAAAGAGAGTGGAAAAGAAATACATACCTAGTCCAAAGTGAGCCACTGGCTCCATCTCGCACAAGTACCCTGATCCTCCGTCTATAATGCGTGTGTGAGGGCCGTTTCTCTTGGTGTAGACGATCACCTTTGCCCCACGAGCAAAAGCCCCAAACTGTGTGCGTGGAATCACACGGAGCCATTTATTAGTTGAGCCCTGCAATGAGATATCAACAAATTATAAACTCAGTGTCAGAACAACAATGTAAAAACTTTCAGATGTTAAAATGAACCAAAAATGCAAAACACTTTCAATAAACTAACAAGCTACTGTATCATGATGCATGCCTATTTGGACCAAATAGACCTGTGAAAAAAGTACAAATTAGATCTCTTAAAGTCACTATGAAATCAAAATGGACGATTCTCGTTTTATGGAGTATTGCAGTATTTATTATAAATGATGTATCTGAATAAAGATGAGGGCATTTTTTTTTATAAAGTAACTTCCCCTCCCTCTTGTAACAACATCTCTTCTCTGATGAAGTGTTTACTGGCGTGAGGGCGGGACAACCTGTCACTCACAGGAGATCAACTTACTATCAACAATACAATCAATTCCCAATGGATAAAAAAATCAAGTCCTGCCCTACATTTTTCCTTATTTAAAAAGCCATGTTACTCTGACATATGAACATCATAATAGGGAAGACAAACACAACTTTCGTTTCATGCCGACTTTAAATATCTCAATTGTCTCTCCTCAAGATCAAAAGGAGATATTTTGTCTGAGAAATTATTCCAAAATAATTTGCCAAAAGTCAACGATTTCAAAATGAACACAAATAGTTCCATCACATTCTTTCTAGACCATATTATCTGCTCTATGCTATCCACATTCATGTTATACTGTATCTCTATACTATTTTATACAGTTGTCTCATTTGCAGATACTGTACTTTCACTTATCCTAAGGAATTTTAGGAGACAAAGTTGAGACAAAGATGATAAAACCAAGTGTAAATGATTTCCCTGATTTTCCGAATAAGAAGTCGCCCCCCTACACCCTCAAATAGGGCACTATTTGAGGGGGCAACCATTTGTAGTGGTGTCCGAAACCATAGTGAATGTTATCGAGTGCACTCATTCTATCCCACATTGCACCGCAATAATGAGTGTCAGCTGCTGAGAAACGTATTCTCAACAGCTGTCCAAACTCACTCACTCGTTTTCATTCACTCCTTCAACTGAACTGTATTAGTAGACTAACATAGGGTATAGTGAATGAGGGTATAGGGGGCAATTTCGGATTCAGCCATGTTCTCACCTGAGTGACTCGATACAATGAAATGGGTTGAGCCGCACTTTCCCCGTGTGTAACCAGAAGATCCAGCTGTCCATCTCCATCAAAATCAGTCACAGCTGCTCCTGAAATTACAGATCATTCTGCTCAGAAACAGCTGTAACAAATGTTGTTTCAACATCTCAGTATTAATACTGTGGTTTTCTAATAATGATGATTCAGCTGTGAGTGGTGACTGCAAATGTCAGTAAATGACCAGGGTGCAACTCATGACTACAGTAACATAGAAGCCTGGATTTATAATGCCATCTAGTGGTTGAGGATAACCAAGATTAAGATTTGAAGAGACACTGAACCATTCCATAACTGCAGTTTAGGTGTTTTGTTCATCTAACACACGTAAAATCATCATCTCTTCATTACCTGAACTGAGTGTGCCTAATTAATATACACTACTGTTCAAAAGCTTGGGGTCGGCATTTATTTGATTAAAATGCAGTAAAACACTAATATAGCGAAATATTATAATTTTTTTCTATTTTAATTTATTTTAAATTTAAATGTATTCCTGTGATGACAAAGCTGAATTTTCAGCATCGTTACTCCAGTCCTCAGTGTCACATGATTCTTCAGAAATCATTCAAATATGGTGATTTTGTGCTCAAGGAATATGTCTCATTATTTTCAATGTTGAAAACAGTTGTACTGCTTAATATTTTTGTGGAAACTATGATACATTTGGTTTCAGAATTCTTTTATGAACAGAAAGTTCAAAAGGACAGCATTTATTTGAAATAGAAATATTTTGTGACATTATAAATGTCTTTACTGTCACATTTATTCAATTTAAAGCATCCTTGCTGAATAAATTGCAGAATTTCTGAATGTTAGTGACATTTTTTCACCACTCCTAACAAATGGGAATTCAAATTATTTTTTTATTTATTTTAGTGGTGTTTGCACAGTGGATGACAGTGGTTGACAAGCAAGTAGGTGGTCCTTTGATACTGTCCAAAATGCATCAAGATGCACCACATCATATTTTTACACAAGAAATATGATGTGGTGACATGCAGTAAAACAACACAAATGTGAATACATTAACATTGTCTTTTTAATACATTTTTGACAGAACACGCTCCTCAATTTTTTATTAAGAAGTGAGTATTTTTAAACAAGCTTTGGGTAAATTACCAAGTTATTTTAAGGGGAAAATCTAAAATTTACGATTTGTAAAACTCATGGAATGGATTTACAAAATAAACAGTCTTAAATTTTGATGGAATGAAAGAGCCAAACCCTTCATACCGGTTCCCCGTCCCTCTGGTTCCGCGGCCTCCCCGATGTTCAGCTCCTCGATCTGTGGATCTCCGCGTTCTCTCCGAGAAACTCTGCCATGGTAGAGATTAATTACTTACTGACTTTGCCTTTTGGCTTGAGAGAGCTCCACACAATGGAACAGTCAAAGATAAATGTACCTTGTCAGCTGCATGTTATATAACATGTCTCAAAGGAGATATTCATTTACAGGCTCATGAAATCCCGGCAATATTGATTCAGTTAAAACATTTCTGGGACTGGTAGTTCCTACTTTGTATTTTGATGACTAATAGTGCTAATGAAGAGGGTTCTTTATACAAAAAGCTTAAGTCTTTGCTTTCTGAGAACTAAGGTCAAGATTGTTTGAGTTTGGGATTAGGAACAAATTTGAAACAATGTTCTGTTTAATGCTACATCCAGTCTTCTCATTAGAAAGCACTCGCATAAAGAGGTCGGATGTAGGGGGAATTTCCCATCAGGTAAAGTTGTGGTTGGACTGGGTTGTATTTGTGGTCTGGTGGTTGGACTTTCTGGCTTGCCCTGCCGCCTGGGCTTACCACCAAATCCCCAAAATAGAGAAAGAGTTTCCATAATTATTTCCTACCTTACAATGTAAATGTTAAAGAAATAACTCTGTTACATAATGAAAATACTGTTTTGTGAGGTCATGTTGATCTAGCAAGCAATTGTATAGATACATTCCAGAAACACAAAAGATCCCTGGGAGGTTATACTTATTAGTTAATTTATTCTTATTTCTTTCTAAATTAAATCTTACTGATATCTATAAAAAATAATAAAAATAAAAATAAATAAAAGAATAAGAAGATTTTATCTTTTTTTGACCAACAGTATTGTTACTGTTAATTAATTGAAATTAAAGCTGAAATGAAATAAAATAGAATATAAATTAAGAGAAAATAACAAATTTTGCCCTGACAACTAATAAAAAAAATAAAAAAGTTAAAATATAATAAATAGTCAAATTAATAGAACTAGAACTAGAAATGAAATGAAAATAATAAATTAAAGCTAAATAAAATAGAAAATAAAAAACAATAACTATTGATTTAAAAAAAACATACAAAATCTCAAAAAGTTCAACAAATGAAAATATAACATTAAAAGCCAATTCAAAATATTAATAAATACTCTAATTATTTATAATTAATACTAAAATAACACTGGTGACGAGATGTAACGTTCCAAAAACAACAAAAACTTGTGCACGATATTTCTAAATTCCTTACTAGATTTCAGAACTATAAAGGAGGGATGTTTTTAGTGAATAATGACCAAAACGTTCTTTCTGTCCCTAAGACAAAGTTATTGAAAGGCTTCTGAAGACTTTAAATATAGCACAAGTCATATGGACTACTGTTACATGTATGTATTTTTAAGGCACCCTATTGCCATTTTTGGAGCTTGACAGTACTTAATCACCATTCACTTACACTGTATATTCTGCTAAACATATCCTTATGTATTCTGTCCTCTAAGACGTAGCCTATGCATGCCGGTATAGTATTTTTGTACATACCTAAACAGTCTGTTGGCTGATGGTCCTCTGTAGGCAATGTTGTTGAAAAAAACCTCCAGTTCATTGTCATTATCAAAGTCAGCTACGATGACAGTGCGAACAGGAGATGGCATGGCAAACTTCTGTGTGGCAATGTCCTGTTACAGAGATCAAAAGTTGAAAGCACACTGTTTATATTCTTTTCACTTGGGATCAATCCACCAAATAATGGCTCACTTATAATGTACAGTATCTGTCTCTGCAGATTAAACTGGGACAAGAATGTGTTTTTTCCCCCTTCTCTGACAGGAGAATGTCAGCTTTAATATTTGGAGAGTCAGATGTATGATATCTATGATGACATAAAGATCTAAGCTGCAGGTAAATCACAGTCTAAAAACTTCAGGGAGTGGGAGCAGAAAAAAAGTAACTGCTATCGTCGCGCTTCAATAGTGCAGCAACGAGTCATGGAAGAGTTATTGAGCATGCCGGCACTCTCTCAAGTATTAACCCCAATTTTAATTATAGGGCTCATAAAACCTGCAGGTGAAAGCCCGTGAAGTGACCTTCTGCTGTCTGGTTGAAGGAGAGGTGATGGCCATCTCTGGACAGGACCCAGAAGAGGAGGTACAGTTGAGCATGAGAGAATACTGATCATCCCATGGATGGATAGATGGGCGGGTGGATGGACAGACGGGCAATTATTTTCATAGAGAGATAGAACGACCGAAAGACAGACAGACAGACAGACAGACAGACAGACAGATAGATAGATAGATAGATAGATAGATAGATAGATAGATAGATAGATAGATAGATAGATAGATAGATAGATAGATAGATAGATAGATAGATAGATAGATAGATAGATAGATAGACAGACAGACAGATAGACAGATAGACAGATAGATAGACAGATAGATAGATAGATAGATAGATAGATAGATAGATAGATAGATAGATAGATAGATAGATAGATAGATAGATAGATAGATACAGTAGATAGATTTGTTCACCCTTATTATAACTAAAACATGCACTTACACTAGCTGGTGGCCTTGTTCAGCCAAAGTTTAATTACCACATGGAATATAAGAGCATCTTAATCACAATGCAATTATACATGGCAAAGGTCACAGTACCCTACGCTGATGCACAAATCCTTCTGTAAGCTCTACCATGATACATTAACCCAACAATTGACCCCCATAAAACAGCTTCCTGCTGACATTTATCACTGTGCTAAAGAAGCCAATCACTGGCGCTAACACTGGGATCAAACTAAAGCCAAAGATGGCTTACACACACAACCGTCCAGTCAAAGACAATTGTCTGACACACTCTGGTAAAACAGAGCTCCATGACTTACTATTGCTGGAAAATAGATACAATTTTATGTTCATTCCTTTTTGTGTGTTCTATTTTTAAGGAAAAGCTTGCTTACATAGCCTAATTAGCCAAGATTAGCAGACTTCCAAATTGATTGGCCTCATAGGACAAATGTTTCTCTTAGACAAAAATAAGATTAAGGAGAGCAGATTGAAATTCTTTAAGACTTCTGCATATCAGATGGCAGTGTCAAAAGTCTCTTCTGCTCACCAAGGCTGCATTTATTTGAAAAATAAAATAAAATATATAATATATATAATTGACATGCCAAGCTCCCGTTGAGTCGTAACCTACCCAGCGCCCCACGTAAGCCCAGAATGATTGTCCTCCATGCCAACGGGATGGAAGGGACAGGGCTTACCATGGAGATGGTTGTAGCTGCTGTTCCTTTACATTGTTATTTCACAGAAAGATGGCTTCGATTCACGATTCCATTTTTTCAGCCCTACTACAGTTAGACACAGAAGCAGGGCAGAGCAAAGGGAAAGACATAGATTTAACTACAGGGAAACCGCGCCGTGGAAGAATACACATATGGGATTACCCAAGGGGAATCACAACACATGGGGCATCTAGCCCAGTACAGGTACTCGAGTACAGGGCCTGGCGTCAGACGACTCCGCCGCATCTGACTGCTGAAGGATGCTCGGAGGAACTCAATTCAGGATTCAATAAGTGAGGAACTTACCTGGAGAGCCAAGAAGGCGCTCATATCCTCACTAGGGGTGTCAAAATTAATCGTTTCTACGATGCATCGCGATGCAGACGAGGACGATTCGGTATCGGTTCAGTAATAGACCATAACCGGTTATAATGTACTGACGCTTTTCTTACGTCATTTGTCGCGTACGAGCTTTGTTGCGGTAGCATACAATGGCAGAGGGAGGTGAGACGCGAGTGAGAGAAAATTAAAAATGCTCCAACTACTTTAAAAGCCAACATCTGGGCACATTTCGGCTTTTATGAACAACGTGGTAAGCACGACCTGCAGAAGACACGCGCTGTGTACGCTCATGTCACGCACAAATAGAATATGCAGGTAATACCACTAACTTGATAAACCACGTTAGCCGTTTTCACCCCGAGCTGTTATCGCCCGGCAGAGTCTGACTGCTTTAGAGTAAGTGGATGAGCTCCGTAACCCGAATCCGCAGCCAAAAACAAATCATCCACCCGCCCCAATAACTTTCTCTGATTTAAGTATCCGCACCCGATGGTCAAATTACAATTATTCTGTGTTGTTACGCGTGATTATAAATGGATGATCGTCACTTTCAACAGCTGACTCGGCGACGGTTGATGCGCGCATCTTTAATGGTAACATAATACACTGATTAATGAGCGCTGCTTTTAAATGAACATTTCTTTAAAACAAAATTTATTTGACAGATTTTCCTTTTCTTAGTGTCATAAACAAGCTTTAATCCCATGAAACTTAAACTGGAATGTCACTGTTTCTGTCACTGCAACTTCCCGAACAGGCGAGCACATGCGCGCACACATCACTTTTGAAGTAAAATTTAAAATTGAGGATGCGGTGCATCGTGATATCGAATTTAACCGGATCGATGACATAATAATCATAATCGAATCGAACCGAACCGTGAGACCAGTGTCGGTTCACACCCCTAATCCTCACCCATAGAGGGAAATGGGGCTGCAATCTAAACACCAAACCAGCGTTCCCACACATTAGCCCACACATGTGTGAGTCCCAGGAAAAAAAGAGGGTCTTCGATCTTACTGTGACTAATTACAATCACTGTGCTTTACCAGCTGAAATAAAGGCCAGGTTTCTGCGCAAACAATAGAACAATGATTAGAGAATAATTGAATACTCTATTCAGACAGCAGATGTTATTATTTTATCCTCTGTATTCTGTCATAAGAATTTAATTATGCAGCTTAAAATTTAGGGATCATGTTTTGTTCTGCATTACAAAGATGAAGCCTACCATTCAGATATATTCACATCTAATTAAAACAAAACTAGATTTGCATTTCCTGAAGGAAATACCAGTGCTTGCAGAGCAGCTAAAGAACAACATTAACATATCAGGCCTCACAAGCACTGTAATAAACTTTTAGTGTCCTCCATTACAGCTAAAAGCATAAGAAAATAGAGATTTTAAAATCTGCACCTTAAACCTTTGCTTGCGATTGTTGCTGAGCTGTAGAAACAGACGATGAGGCCCATTCCAGTTTCCATAGACGATGTCTGTCTTCCCATCTCGATTAAAATCGGCTAACGCCACTCCACGGCCATGCTGCATTGGGTCATCCACCCCTGCAACAACAAAAAAGCTCATATTTAATTTCATATTTGCTGTAAAAGGTTAACAAATTCACCATTCAAAACAAAATCATCAAGAAAAAGAAAAGTGACAGCTCTTGCTTACCCGCTTGTGCCGCAACTTCTGTAAAGGTACCGTCTCCGTTGTTGCGAAACAGGAAATTAGGACTGTACTCATTGTCACAGAATATATCAGGTAGGGTCTGACTGAGGATCGGACCGACCACGACCCCCCGTCCCCCTATAACACAAAGCAGAGACGGCCATCATCACCAAAAGCACAGCAGAAATCGTTAGTGGCTTTCCAGCTCATTTCCCCGGCCCCTGCTCACTGCTGCTTTTGCTGACACAGACTCTGGCTGCCCATAATCACATTACAAGGAGTGTGAACATGTGCATTTAAAAAGCTTTCCTTCAACACATCTTGCCCGACGATCACTATTCTACAGCTTTGACCTCTAGTAGAATTACAGCAGCAAGACAATTTTATTTGTATAGCACTTTTCACAATGCACAATGTTTCAAAACAGCTTTAAAGAAAATCATGCCTTAATGTCTATAAGCCCAGCTCTACCAAGCTTTTCTTTATGCTAAATATGAGCATCATATTAACAGGTTTAATCGCTCTTACTCTCAAATCTTTTGAATAACATTGGAGCAGAAATGTGGGAGTTGCAAGATTTCTGATTAAATTATTGTAACATTAGGTACTGATTAAGTACTTGTGACATTGTTGTAGATGGTTAGAAATAATATAAAATAAAATAAAATAAAAATACTTTTATAATAGAAATAAAATAAAATATAGTGTGGTTGAAACCATACCATGTTTTGTGTCATTTAAACGTGATATGTGAATAGTGTAAGATATGTAAAAAATGAAATATTTGAATAAAATAAAATAAAATGCATTTAAAAACTTAATTTACTTAACTTAATAAATAATTAAAAAACATACTACGGTTAAAACCATTCCATAGGTAGGTTCCAATAGCCAAAAATACATTGTATGGGTCAAAATTATCGATTTTTCTTTTGTCAAAAATCATTAGGATATTAAGTAAAGATCATGTTCCATTAAGATATTTTGTAAATATCCTACCGTAAATTTATAAAACATTTATTTTTGTGAGTGAATGCAGCACAATCGCGAACATAAATGGACAACTTTAAAGGCAATTTTCTCAATGTTTCGATTTCTTTGCACCCCCAGATTCCAGATTTTCAATAGTTGTATCTCGGCCAAATATTGTCCTATCCTAACAAACCATACACCAATGGAAAGCTTATTTATTCAGCTTTCGGATGATGTATGAATCTCAATTTCAAAAAACTGACCCATGTGACTGGTTTTGTGGTCCAGGGTCACATATATGAATAGGCCTTGGAATAAAATGTGAAAATATGTGAATAAAATATGTAAAATATTAAATATGTGAATAAAATAAAATAAATAATGCATTTTTAATATAAATTAAATAAAATATATATTTAGTTTAAGCCATTCCATGTTTAGTCATTCAAACATGTGATCATATGTGAAGCTTGCCGAAGTTTTGACAGAATCCTCCATGCTGAGGTGAGAATATCTTCATTTTGTTGCTACAGTGACATTTCACTCTTGCTCATACAAGAGTGCCTCCCTCGAAACAGCTCTGAACAGTCGTCCAAAGCCCTGCTCTCCCCATAGAGATTAATGGAATGGTTGCTTCATTGAGTAAGTCAGAGCTGAAATACGGCTCACTTGTCCTTGTTCCTTCACATGACTTTCAGTGCAGTAAACAGCTGAGTGGGCCAAAACTCCCATCTCTTTATTCAGCGCTGCCTTCCAGGGCCCTGTTCTCTCTATTACTGGCTGCTTTAGCTGATAAACACTGTCTATAACTCAGTGATTCAAAGCTGATATGAGCACTGAGGTCTACTGTAAATCAGCCACAAGGCAAAAAACCTGGATCCTACAGCTCATGGCCTTTAAAGAGTCCTGGGTAATATATTCACTGTCTGACATCATCATACACTTACACACTCCTGCTCACGCATTCATAAATAAGCGGACATGCACCTGTGAACTTGTTGACTCCTGCCTGCTCGGCCACGTTTGACAGTGCAATGATTCCCTTGGACAGGTCACTTGAACTTTCATCCATTTCAATCAGAGCATGAGGACCTACAGTCCCACTGGCATAATTGGCAATGTAAATGGAATAACGACCTGTTCCCTTAAAAAAAGAAGAAGACAAAAGCATTAAGTTGTACAGAGATACCTAATAGTAGTTCCCTTTTGAGGGAACTCGAACTGCGTTGATACGACACTTTGGGGAATGCCCCCAGCTTGTCTGAAGCATGAATGAAACTATTCCAATCCTGATTGGCGTTACGTCATGACGTAACATGTGACGGCATACACGGAAGCTACAAAGGGCATACACGCCGGCACACAACAGAGTTAGATTTTTGCTCTTCAGGAAGTGCTCTGTGTCAAACTGTCTGTCCTATTTGGTATTGTTTGTCCCATAAGAACTTAAAATAAAGATTCTGTGGCTGGGATCTTGCGTTTGCCGAGGCAGCGCGTAGATTTAAGGTTTGTATTGCAATACAGAATCTAGTGGCTTGGATCTCGCGTTTGCAGAGGCAGCGCGTAGATTACGGGTCTACTTTGCAATAAAGATTCTGTGGCTAGGATCTCGCATTTGCAGAGGCATCGCGTAGATTTAAGGTCTGTATTGCAATACAGAATCAAGTGGCTCGGATCTCGCGTTTGCCGAGGCAGCGCGTAGATCACGGGTCTACTCTGCAATAAAGAATCGGTGTGTGAGTGTGATACTGTTTGGCTGCGAGGCATGCAGGGTCAGATCCTGAGGGGGATATTATCTGACTTAGAGAAGTTAGATATTTTAATTCAGCCAACCATCCAGAAAAGGAGAGTGTCGCTTCAAGAGGTCCCCCTCAGAGAGCTTGGGACTGTAGGCGGCGCTCTCGCCCACAGCCTCCTGAGAAGACGGATCTGAGGATCGTCATTAAGGCCTGGAAGGTGTCAGGAAAGAGATAGGAAAGAGATCCTACTTCCTAAATCCGTTCCATATGATCATGGTTACGCACAGATGCCTTTATTCCCTGTCCATATGGAAGAAACCTTGGTTCCTGTCCCAAGGCCCAGAGTGAAACCTGTCCGCCGGAAAACCGTTTCGACAGACACATCCCTCATTGGCTGGGGCGCGGTCATGGACGGCCGCTTTTCGAGAGGTCTGTGGCAGGACCGGCACCATTTTTGGCATATAAATTGCCTGGAAATGCTGCCGGTCTTGAGGGCTCTGAGGAGCTTCCTCCCAGACCTCAGGGGTCACCACGTTCTGAAACGGTCAGACAATGTGTGGTGGTCTCCTACTTGACTCATCAGGGGGGTCTGAGATTGTGCCCTCTATCCAGATTGGCGCACCAGATCCTCCTGTGGTCCCAGGGGAAACTGTTATCTCTCAGAGCAATGCACGTCCCAGGGGAGATCAGAGAGCAGACATCCTGTCGAGGCAGGGGCTGAGGCCTGGGGAATGGAGACTTCACACTGAGGTGGTGAAGTCGATATGCGAGAGGTTCGACCCAGTGGAAGTGGATTTGTTTACATCTCGAGGGACGTCCCACTGTCCACTGTGGTTTTCTCTCACCCATCCAGCCCCACTGGGGTTTGGATGCCATGGTACAGACGTGGCCGAGGCTACGCCTGTACGCTTTTCCCCCGATCGCTCTGCTCCTGGGAGTTCTGGAGAGGGTCCGTCGAGACGGGATCAGCCTACTTTGAGTAGCCCCGTACTGGCCGGCCCGAGTATGGTTTCAGACACCATAGCACTGGTAGATCCCTCTGAGGAGGGACCTGCTTCCGCAGGCCGGGGGCTCAATATTCACCCTCGACCAGACCTGTGGAAACTTTGGGCCTGGCCCTTGAGGGGGCTCAGTAACTAGAGCTTGGCCTGTCGGCTGGAGTGGTTGAGACCATACTCAGTTCCAGAGCTCCTTCCACGAGGAGACTGTATGGCCTAAAGTGGAATGAGTTTGCACTTGGTGTAGAGAGCGTGAGGTGGACCCAGTTAACTGCACGGTTGGCTTCAGTGCTGGAGCTCCTCCAAGATCGCTTATCGGCTGGTCTTACAGCCCGTTCTCATCCCAAGGCGTCATATATTGACGCTTTTGACATTTCGTCTACATCGAACGCACATGGCACCCTTTAGCGTCAATATGAGACGCAGATAGAAATGGGCCAGAAGGCGCCTCCTAGCGGTCTAACCCTATCCCTACACTACACCTAAACCTACCCATAACCGAACAAAGCTCTGTGCGTCTCATATTGGCGCTAAAGGGTGCCATGTGCGTTCGATGTAGACGAAATGTCAAAAGCGTCAGTATTATGACGCCCAAGGATGAGAATGCGTTGGGTCTTACCCCGTCCACACTCAAGGGGCCCTATCTTGCACCCAGCGCAATTGACTTTGTACACCGACGCATGTATCATTCCTATTTTGCACCCGCGCAAAGCGGACTTTTCCCTCCAAAGACGCACGTCGGTAAGTTAGGAAATACACTTGCGCTCCCCAGGGCGGTTCAGCGCAAAGAGGAGGCGTGTTCCGGCGCAAACGTTCCTTCATGCTATTTTGCAGGTTTAGAAAACAATTGCGCCACTAACCAGGAAAAAATCGTTTAAAGTCAGTGGCGCGTTGCGCATGTTATTCATATGCTATTTTAAGGGCGCATGCTTGGCCATAATCAATGTAGCGTGTGCACAACGCGCACTTTGATTCTCTCATCTACACAGAAGCAGCAGTTTTCATTTTTGCAAATCATACATTATTACGATAGATAGATAGATTAGATAGATAGATAGATAGATAGATAGATAGATAGATAGATAGACAGACAATTTATTATAAAAGCATACATCTAGCTTACACATTTACCCAAATTATCATACGCCTGTTTAACCGAAGTTAATTTGGGTGGGTTTCTCCATCCCCAATGTCCCTGACGAGAACGTCGGTCTCCTCGGCTGTGAACCGCTCCTGGCGCGCGCCGTTATAATAGGAATCCGCTTTAGAACAAGTGCGCCTGCTCTTAAAGGGAATGTGAGATGTCGCTCTGATTGGTTTATTTCACGTTACGCCCAAACCACACCTATGAATAATGGAGCTACTTCAGACCAACCCCTTTTAGATTTGCGCCGGGCGCAAGAGGCATTTATCCCGCCGGGAAAATAGCAACAGCGCCCAAGACCCGCCCACAAAGTTACTTGCGCTTTGCGCTTGACACTTGCGTTTCAGATCGTTAAAATAGGGCCCAATGTGTACGTGGCTGCCATTACAGCTTTCCACACTCCTCTGGGTGATGGGCCTCTGGGGAGACATCAGCTGATCGTACGTTTCCTCCGTGGGGCTTGGAGGTTGAGACCTGCGGCTCGTACCAAAGTTCCCACATGGGACCTGGCAGTGGTTCTCGAAGGACTGGTCGAGGCCCCCTTCGAACCTCTGGAGTCGGCTGAGGCCAAGAATATTTCCCTCAAGGTAGCTTTTTTATAAGCCATTACTTCTCTGAGGAGAGTAGGAGATCTTCAGGCGCTCTCTATATCTCATGGGTGCCTGGAGTTTGCTCCAGGCGACATTAAGGCTATCTTGCATCCCAGGATGGGCTATGTGCCTAAAGTGCCATCTAATGTGGCACGGCCTTCGGTTCTGCAGGCTTTTCATTTCTCCACCTCACGTGACGGTGGATGAAGAAAGAGATTTATCTCCAGAATTCTTCTTCATGGTGGAACTCAGACCAGTTGCTGGTGTGCTTCGGGTCACCCAAGAAGGGGCTTCCCGCATCCAAACAGACCATCAGTAATTGGATCGTTCAGGCTATCTCTATGGCCTATCAAGTGCGTAGCTTGCCTTCACCTTTGGCCATGAGGGCTCATTTATCCAGAGGCATGACGTCCTCTAGAGCCCTCCTTTCAGGGGCCCCGATCGGAGAAGTGTGCGATCCAGCAGGATGGGCCACCCCTCATACTTTTATCAGATTCTATAGGCATAGTGGGTACTCGTTCCCCAAAGTGTCATATCGATGCAGATTGAGTTCCCTTGAAATGGAACGTCTCGGGTTACGACTGTAACCCTTGTTGCCTGAGAAGGGAACGAGACACTGCGTCCCTTCGCCACGCCTTTCTCGCCTGGGAGCGACTTGCTTCATCGCAAAAGCTAACTCTGTTGTGTGCCGACGTCCATTTGTAGCTTCCGTGTATGCTGTCACATGTTACATCATGACGTAACGCCAGTCAGGATTGGAATAGTTTCATTCATGCTTCAGATGTGCTACGCTGGGGGCATTCCCCAAAGTGTCGTATCGACGCAGTGTCTTGTTCCCTTCTCAGGGAACAAGGGTTACAGTCGTAACCCAAGACGATTTCATGAAAAATACAGTACATAAAATTTCTTACAATTCTACATGATGCTAACACAATATACACATGTTTCTGTGGTGACTTCTGGCACTGTGGACTTAACTCTTTCCCCGCCATTGATGGACATTTCCATAATGACTCATGTGTGAGAAAACGCTTCCCCGCCATTGAAGGAATCTTTATTTTTATTTTTTTTCGTTCTGATGTAAAAAATGAATAAACAGCTTGAATATTCGTTTTCTACACGTGGGCGGGAATGAAATGCCCCTTTCCTCTGATTTGTCAGCCGAAGATCAAACTGTTCCATCATCAGTTCTTCCTCAGTTCCGCTGAACAGAACAATAGTCCTCCGCTGCTGCAGTTGTGCGGATTCTTAACGCATTTATTGCAACTACATTTCATCTTTTTCTCATCAAACAACCAGACTAACTAATGGCTAACAACGAATGGCTAATGTCTAACGAATGGCTCGACACAACCCGTACCCGTACCAGGGATCTTCGGCTTATCATCCGTTCAGTCGTTTTTTGATTTAATATTGAAAGTAGGAAAAGGAGAAAACAGTTCTTATTTCGTTTTGTTTTTCGTTCTGAGGTAGAAAATCAAGCAGAATTCTTGTTTTTCTGGGGTTTTTTGGAAACACGATTTACTCCATCAATGTTTCGATCATCGTTATGAATCTTATCTGGATGTAGTCTTTTTCTCAGCTTTTGCTCAAAATATTCCTCTTTTTATGAAACTTACCCACATTCAAGTGTTGATAAAAAAGAATGCATAAAGCCAGAATAACACAGTTTTATTTTTTTATTTTTTTTAAGCACGTCTGTTCTTTCTATTGCTATATTGCATGTTCAGATATTCATACAACAAAATATTCTGGGGGCCATGACATTTTTGTGAAAATGGCGGTGGCTGGCAACTTTTTAAAATAATCGATGGCGGGGAAAGAGTTCATGGGTTAGTTTCATTTCCCAAAAATGAAAAAAAATTTCATTCATTTTCAACCACTCGATTCATATGGATTAGTTTTACAATCTCTTTATGAACTTTTTGAAGCAAAAAAGTGGTAGTTGCGGAGAATGTCAATGAAGGGAGAGAAATCTCTCAGATTTAATTTAAAATGTCTTCATTTGTGTTTCGAAGATGAACTAAAGTTTTACGGGTTTGGAACGACATGAGGGTGAGTAATTGATGATACGTTTTTCATTTTCAGGTGAACTAACCCTTTAATAAACTCGATATTAACTTTAGCTAACCCTTTTCACATTCTCAACATATAATCATGTCCAACAGTGAATATACATGCATCACATTTCCACAACAGTGCCATTTCCACCACTTCTCAAATGTTGTATTCAATAGTGATTCATTCTGCACTGCAATGGTGAAAGTGACTTTTAATTAAATAAAATCTGATATAATTAATTAAATGATGATAAATATATATATTGACATATCATGAAAATATAAATTAATACATGAACATAAATCATTTCAGTATTTACAGTAAAAAAAATACAGTATATCATAATTTAATTAATATAAAACATATATATAAAAATGTATTATATAGAAATTAATTATTAATTATTATTATTATAATATAAATTATTTTCATCATGAAAGTCTGTCCGTCTGGGTCTGGGACAAGGTTGATAAGCAAAAGAGTTTCCAAGACATTTTTGATGTGATCTTCACAGAACATACAAGAAACAAGTTGGTGCACTCATTCATATAGCATATACACGCACACATACTCACACACCACACACATATTTCAACTGCCTCCCCTTGGATATTAATTTCACACCCCATTATCAGAAAGATTCCCTGTGGACATGAAGTCAGTGAAGTAGCCAAGCAAATGAACTTACGCACACAGTTTCAATAAAGACACCTACGATCCAACAGCATGGAAATGGTGAAATAAAGAAATATATACATAAGTGTATAAATATTAGCAGCTCGTGACCAGAATCCTAATGAGGCACAACAATGAAAATGTCAAACGCTCTCTGGTTTCTACATAACCGCCACTTCAGGTCAGAAAATACAGATTAAAGCATAATGGAGTTAAAACGCATGCTGCCCCAGTTTGTATTAGCAGTTTTAGGTTTTAATGTCATGATTTCCATGTTTTTGCTTTGGTTTAATGTTCTTGCTCTGTTTATCAATAAAAAAATTGAGAAATTCTGCCAGTAACAAGGGCCAGCAGAGAATTTGAAATGAATATTAATATTTTGAATTAATATTTTGTTCCAACTCATTTTTGTACAATTGACTTTACACTCTATGAGCTGAAAATAATTATTTAGGAAAAGTTACCACACCACATAGTTTTACCAATATTGAGTTTTAGTCAATACTGAATAGCCTAATTTTTGCATAAACAAATACACACATGCATAAATGCAGGTATGTATGGGGCACCTCTGTTTTAACGCATCTGAGCCCTATTAAACCAATTTTAAACTGAGAAAACTATTTTGTTGCAGTCTCAACTGTTAATTTTTGCCCTTTTTATGTGCTATTGGAGGAGAAAACCTCAGTAAGCACATAATGCAGGTAATCACTAACCCATGCAGATAGGCGAATGAGAGGACCAATCCATCTCCCTACAGAAACAGGCACATGTGTCTTCCAATCCACTTTGAAGTGACAAATGACTGTTTCAGTTTCAAGCAGAGAAAAACTACACATTACATTTGAATATTAATGTCTCTGAAGCTGAAGGGAATACACAGGGGTGTGTATTGTGTGTATTGTTTTTGCAAGAATTAGATTCTTTGTTTCCAGACAAGACTTAGAGAAACTTGTTCATGCTTTCATCACCAGCAGGGTGGATTAATGTAATGGACTCCTCACTGGCCTTCCCAAAAAGACCATAAGACAGTTGCACCTCATACAGAACGCTGCCGCTATTCTGAACAGAACCAGGAAATATGAACATATCACACCAGTCCTCAGGTATTTACACTGGCTCCCAGTTAGATTTAGGATTGATTTTAAAGTACGTATTTTTACTGGTATATAAATAATTCAATGGCCTAGGACCTCAATACATTGCAGATATGCTCACTGAATATAAACCCAGCAGATCACTCAGATCATTAGGATCATATCAGCTAGAAATGCCAAGGGTTCACTCTAAACATGGCGAGTCTGCTTTTAGCTATTATGCCAGCCGCAGCTGGAACCAGCTTCCAGAAGAGATCAGATGTGCTCCTACAGTGGTCACATTCAAATCCAGACTCAAAACACTTCTGTTTAGCTATGCATTTACTGTGCCGCTGTTCGTCCGACTGTTTGTACTGTACTGTTTTTTATTTTATTTTTCTAAACTGTTTTAATTATTCTTATTTCTTTTTATTATTTTAATTTCTTCTATGTAAAGCACTTTGAATTGCCATTGTGTATGAAATGTGCTATATAAATAAACTTGCCTTGCCTTGCCTATTGTTCTACAACTGTGGTGGCAGATGCTGTCATTTGCATTTATAGAAAAAGTCAAACTTCAGTGTACTTCATTGATGTATTCACAGGGGTAAACATATATATACAGTAGCCTATAGTATGCTTTGAGACACTGCTTAACTGTCATTTGGAAAAGTAGGCTATACAGAATATTAGCAAAATTCGCATAATAGAATGATTTCTGAAGGATCATGTGACACTGAAGACTGGAGTAATGATGCTGAAAATTCAGCTCTGCAAACACATGAACAAGTTACATTTCTTTCAAAAACATTTTAAAAAAGAATGTTTCCAAGAAAATGAATAAAAAAAAATAAACAGCATTTCTGCATCTTAATGCCTGTCACACTCAAATAATCTATTGGCAATAAAATAAAATAAAGAAATAAAGAAATAACACAACAGTTTGCATCTTACTTTCTTTTTTTTTTTTGTAGTTATGACAGCTTTGAGTGAAATTACGTAAACAAGCATTGAGTTAGAGGAACTTAATAATTTGTAGCATAAACACAATTTTTTGTTGATTACTCAAAAAAAATAAGTCGCTCCAACTACTTGAGTTGTAGCCGTGAAACCAATTAATCTCATCTATTCCAGTTCAAATCAACAGCTATCATAGCACATGCTAACATAACTTATTTAACACATACTTAATGATCAAGAAAAATATTACTTGTCACATGACATTAGCGCAGTCAATGTAGTGTTTACCTTCTCTACTCTTCAGTGGTAACCACAAAAACCTCAAGATTACAGAAACTCTTTTAAAAGTCAAACATAACAGCATTAAACAGTAACAGGTATTCCCCTTCACTAAAAACAAATAACTTAACATTTAATTTCAACATTTATTCTCCTTATCCAGTCCTATGCAAGGCATGCTGGCAAATAGAAATCCACTGCCTAATTTCTGAAGTTTATCAAGAAAATTTCGTTAAGTTACTACAACTAAATGTTTTTAAATAGCTAATTAATGGAGAAATTTAAATTAGAGATGATATTAAGTTGAGGTAATTATCAACATTATGTCAACAGAACTCAACAAAATAATATTTGCAACTTAAAACAAAAAAATTTGATTCGATTTTTTAACTTGCAACCATGCATTTATTTAAGTTGTGATAACAGGTCTCCTGAATTACTTTTTAGAGTACATTTGACAGCTCTGTGACCTTGTATGAATGCAGTTGGGAATAAATTAGGCAAACTCAACCATCTGCATCAGCAGTTAATTTCAACTTTGCGAAGTCGCTATGGGGATCGACTGCATAGCATCCAATGACAGGGCGATTTTTTTCCCGGCCAATTCAGTCCCATGAAGAGCAAACACATTTTGTTTTTATTTTTTCTTTCCAAACCTATTATAAGCCTGATCCTAAATCATTTAAATCATAAAATCATTGGTGAAATACTTTTAAGCAGCATCATCTCACTATTATCAGCCCAGTCAAATGACTGCGGGTGAAAAAAATCCATTTCAATCCCTCGCAGCTCTACCCCAGGATTACTGAGCATCCTTCACTGCTGACTGCTCCACACAACAGCATGGCGTCCAGAAGTAATTGCGAAAATATGCTGTTCAGCTTATTGTGTTTTGGACTAAATACAAATCATTGACATGTTTGGCCATTCATCATGCCGTCTGGGATTAGGTGAAGCGCGGTCAGACGGTGGGAGCTTTGATAACATGTGTGCAGAGAGACAAATTAAGGCTGCACTTCCCACCTAATACGTCTCCTTACAAAAAGAAACAAATGAGGCCTTGAGTTTTCTAATTATCACAGCACATGATTTAATATCAGAGACAAATATCGCAGTTCGCTGGAAATGAACATTGGTTGGTTGAGAGGGGCAGGACTCAACGCTGATGGCGGACAGTAAATGATGGCCGTAGAAGATTTTGAGTCTGTGAGGGTGAAATGATCAGTAATGAGATGTAAACAGACACTCAACACCCTCAAGAACTCACTTTCCCTCAGATTCAACATGCTGCTCTTCTGCAATTCTGTTGATGATCAATACATATAGTACCTCTGGCTGCAACTTACTATTAACATTTTCTTCCCATACATTTCGACCAAGGAATTTCCATGATTTTCAGTCATTCATGATTACTGGATTTCTAAAAAGCATTTTATTCATGCTGCACTCAGGAAGAGCAATTTCTAATCTATGAAATGTTTTAGAGCCGAGCATATACCAGAAAAGTTCATATTCACTGCAGCAGTGGTTCTCAAACAAAAATGAGACATGTCTGACCACGTATTAATGCACAAGTAGAAACGAAAAATAAAACTTTTAAAAGGGAGGAGAAATCCACATTTATATTATTAATTCAACTGTCACTTGCTAACTAGCCAAATTAGGAAGATGGGCAGGTTGCTTGACATCCCTCATTCAAAAAATTATAATTATAATATGTTTGACTGCAGACTGGTTTATTTGTAACCAGGGTTTGAAATTAACTTTTTCACTCACCGGCCAATTTGGATACTACATTTTTAAGTTACCGGCCATTCATAACTTCTACTAGCCAAAAATAAACCAGATTAACTACATCACAGTTTATATAGATATAAAATTAAATTTGGATTTCATACATCAATTTCTTATTCAAACAAAATCCTGTCATCCAGCCATCTCCTACCCGTCCTCTTTTATCCTCTTCCTTTTCACCAAAAAAGTATTTTAGGTGGACAGATCAATACAGTACAAAGAACATCAATAAAATGTAGGATGCTGGAAAATAACAATGTATTTTCTGTTAACCAAATGCTTTTTAATCTTCGCTATTGCTTGAATGAACAAGCGCGCCTGACGGGCATGTTCAAGTAAACCATATAGGCCTATGCGCAGATTCTGTGCAATACGCTGTATTTAAAGGCCGTGTTGCAGGGTAAATTTTTCAACGAATTTGTGCAGTTTGCTTGTTCGTAATAAACATTTAAACTGTTATCCATTGTATTTTATGTTGTTTGGTATCACAAAACGGAATATAATACGAAAAAGTAGGTACTCTTACAGCTGTTTGCAACGATTCTCCTTTCCCCCACAATGCATTGCATTACGTCACGTTGGGGAGAGAATTTACCAAAGCCCGCATTGAGAGCGACTAGAGACGAGTGGTAGACGACAGTATTCAGATAGCGCAGATTATAGATAAATAGATAAATACATAGATATAGATAGATAGATAGATAGATAGATAGATAGATAGATAGATAGATAGATAGATAGATAGATAGATAGATAGATAGATAGATAGATAGATACAGTAGATAGATAGATAGATAGATAGATAGATAGATAGATAGATAGATAGATAGATAGATAGATAGATAGATAGACAGATAGATATATATAGATAGATAGGCTAGTATAGAGAGAGATAGGCAGACAGCCAGATAGCATAAGTTAACGTTAGCATAGATAGCTAGCAGCTAGATAGATAAATAGATAGAAATATATAGTAGGTAGATTGACATCTGGTCACGGGGTGAGCTCCTCGACCAGCGACCAAAACGCACTCACTTCCCTACAGCACAAGCTTTCCAACGCAGTTTCCATGGGACGGCACCGCCCACACAAGCACCTGCCAAACACAGCGACAGACACGCGGCGGCTACGTTTGCAACAACATTTTCACCGGAGGAAGAGATAAACGCTTAGAAACTCCCATATAGCTAGATGCCTTCTATTTCTAGATGACAAAGACAAAGTTTACCAGTACTACGATACTATGACAAAGGTTACCGGTACTTATCTGAACTAACGTCATGATCTTTGCCACTAGATATAAAGAAAACGTTGATTTTTCACTCGGTGCTATTCAATGACAGTAAAAATAAAATAATATATATATATATGTATATGTGTGTCGTTATTGTGCACTGCTGCTCGTAGACTAGCTTCAGTGCTCATTGCTGCGTTGCTAAATGATAGCAACTCACCAGGACACTTCACCAACTCTCCACTCATTCTCCATAGTTCTAATACAGGCTGAGGCTACCTTTCCTCCACTTCTCCCCAACGTGACGTCATCACCGAATTGCGTAAAAAAAAAAACGTTAATACCAAAAACGTAAAAAAATGGTCTTTAAGACCATTTTTGAGACATTTTAAAAATGATATACATATCTTGAGTGATTTATATACCCATTAATCGACAGTGGTGGTTAACCTGCAACATGGGCTTTAATATACCATGATTCACGAGTTGAGTATTTGCGCTAAATCTGTGCAGAAATGGCTAACACGAACGTCCCCAGCAAAGTGAGTAAACATAATATTAAGTAACAGGCCAAATTGGCTAGTGATTAGACAGCGTTACCCACCACAGTTGAATTTTACCCGCATTTCGCGGGTTGGTGGGTGTTGTAACACAGTTTGTGTTACTGTTTGTAACACAGATACACATGGTTTGTGCAGACCACAATGTGTTTAAATTGTGTCACCACTTGATGTCCCACTTAAAGCAGATAACCATGGCACTATCAAATTTCCCATAACTCTTCCATTAGAAATCAATGTAAAAATCCCTGAAAACGATAGGAATCTTGATCTGAGATGATCCACAAGATTTTGTAGGAAAACATACAAATTATTCCTTTTTCCACCTGGCTGGTTTTACTTGAGGAAAACATTTTCGATCGGGATGAAGTGGCAAAAGCTTTCACTTAACGCAAACTTTAGTAGAAGTGTTACCTTTCTGTCCACACATGCGACTGACCGGCCAGCCACACGATTGGCAACGTCTCTGTTTTCATTTATGTCATCGTTGAGGAGATCCTCAAACCGTCCGTTACGGAACTTAAAGAGCTTGTCAGCGTAAGTTGCTCTACCTGCATGAAATGACAAGAACAATTACATGAAACTAACATCCATTTACTTTACCATTATCTCCAGAGCCTCGTTCATTAAACCGTTTCATACCTGAGAAGGCATTATTAGTGTTAAGGACGTAAATTTCCTCCCTGCCATCACCATCTATGTCACATGCTGTCACTCCGATGGCATTGCCGTGTCGATCTCTGAGTGCATAATATGGAGAACTGCGGTTGTCAACTGCAATGTTTAAAAGCCTCTTCTTAAACTTGTCATACTTTAACACCAGATTTGGGCCATTGTACCTAAAGAGAAAAAAGTAGAGCATACATATAAGTTAAATATTTAAAACCGACTAACAAAGAAGACAACAATTCTTAATCAGTAGTTATGTCTTATATGTGTGTACATTCAGTATTAAAATGTAATATTGAATATAGTAAGATTTACTAAAAAACAGTATAGGCCTATATTATATAACCCATTGGCTTTTTTTTCTTCTTCTTTGCTTCAAGCCTGATTGTTGTTAGATTTATGTTTAAAACAAGAAAAAATTACATTGGCAAAGGAAAAGTAAACTTAATTCAAGATACATTCTCTGAAAACTAAACTCAAAGAAAAACATGCCTTGAAGGATTACTATAAAACCATATTCCATTCATTTAGTCTCCTGTTTCCAACAAGGCACATCCTTGTTGGTGCATTTCACTGACCTGTAATACCACAATTCAACCTCGGCTGTCATTTAATAGAAGGAAAAACAAATTCTAGTTTCCCTAGAGATACAATTCTGTCAGTTGCACTTGGTTTCAGTCTTGAGCACAATTCAAACAAAACAATGAACTCTCCAATTACATCTATTATCATCAACATAAATCCGCTGAGATCCAAACCATTTCACAAATGGTTTACAAATAATCCCAATTAATTGCTTTGACATTTCTGTTTCTCCTAGAAAATATTACTTTCAAGCCCCAAACTGAGGTAATGTTCTTGGCCAGTCTCTGTTCTGTGTCAATATTCCAAAAATGTAAGTTCACTCAAACGGCACAAAAGGACCATTTAACTTCTAGACACTGATTAAGTATTTTCTCTAAAGAAACGTAATGTCATAAACACTTCACGTTCCCATGTGATTGGGAATCCAATCATGAGAGGACCAGAACACTCACCCTGAGACAAACATCTCCAGATCTCCGTCTCCATCCACGTCAGTGACAGCCACGCCGTAGTTGAGCTGCGTTGGGTTATTCTCATAGTCCGAGGGGAAAACACTCTGAGTTACTGAGGCAAACATGGGTTCAGTCCGCTGACCCCAGGACAGTCCAGACACACCCACAGTGAGTAGTAATATCCACACCGACATTGTTATCTGTGAAATTCATCAAGTTTTATAAAGAATAAATCACTCTCTAGAATGAAACTATGACAAGATCACCATCATACTTACCTGTTGATCTGTGAAAAACTCTTTCATTGAGGTTATGACTCACTCAAGAGAGAGGAACTGTAAAACATCCTGAACTGAGCCACACAGTCGAGATATTCCACTTTCATTGAGTTTTGGGAGACTGAATTGCTTTCTACAGTGTTAAGAGGCAATTACCTTCCCAGCATTACACTCACCGGACAGAGACATAAATACAGAAACTGCAGACATGTGACAGGTCAGAATGGACCAAATTAAGATCTGAGAGTAGAAGCCATTTCACTGCACATGAGACAGACATTTAGGACGGCAAAATCCATATGTGACAGAGAAGGACGTGATCTTTCTATCAATCTATGTTCAGGGGCATTTCCTCCAAGGAAGCAAGGGAGTGCCTCCTCAAAAAATGGGATGAGAAAATTATAAATAAAACAACGCAATACAAAAAAGGACATTAAAAGGTGTATAATCACTTGTTTTTCTAAAGTAACACTGACCAACAGCGACACCAGCAGATAAAGTTATAGTGGGAGTCAGAGGCTCTCTTGCCTCCCCTAAATCCATTGACTTTTTGGAGGGGGTTTGGAGGCGGGTAATTGAGAATGAATGGGGGGAAGTCAAGTGAGAGGAGGCAATGCCTCCATCGCGCTATGATTGGATATGATTGGTTATGATTGGTTTATGCTATAATTCCAGCCTCTTGTTTTCGTGCACGTGCGTGTTCGCGGATCGGTCTGAATGAACAAAATCATGTCGTTGGGAAGACTAATTAAAAAGTAGGTAAACAACTCACCCACTTAGTGATAATAGGAAATTAAAATAACAGAGATTGTTTTGGCTTTACAGCAGCTCTAGAATAAAGTTATTGTACAGCTAAAGTTAGTTGATTGATTCACTTCCATTGCAACGATCATTAGTTATTAACTTATGGGCCGCTAACACAACACCGTTCTAACAGAAAACCCTAAAGTTCTCTCTGCTCAAACTTTAAAAACGCTAACCTGTGAGAACACTGATGGCGTGCACATGCATATTACTTGTACGTGAGTCTATAGGTATGCACGTTTGAAAATATGTGCGCAGGCATGTAGTCTTTCTTTACAAACCAACCCTCAACAAACTACTTGTCTGGCCTTAAAATTTATAATACAGAATTTTTATCGCTTCTGCGTAGCCACGTGAACCGGAATTATCCCGACAACGCTTTATCTGTAGAGAGGTAAAGGGAGGGGAGGAAGGCCTTAACAGGGGAGAGACTAGTTGACACTTCAGGACTGCGTTGTCGTTGTGTCCAGACACATCCTTCATCAGATCCGGATACGGCCTGGATCCGGCGGACTGCGGTAAACCTCGGGATAAACAGAGAGACTAATATTAACGTAGACGCCATCCTTCTTATGATGTAACAAGTACATCAGGATTTATGGGAAGTGTTCCCGGTTCCGGCTGACCTAATCTATGCAGCTTAACATTTAATTATAAAAGCCTATAATGTGTTATGTGTATGCTAGGTCAAAGAGATGTGTTTTGAGTCTAGATTTAAACTGACAGAGTGTGTCTGCTTCCCGGACAATGTTAGGAAGACTGTTCCAAAGTGTTGGTGCTAAATAGGAAAAGGATCTACCGCCTGCAGTCGATTTTGATATTCTAGGTATTATCGACTGGCCGTAATTTTGAGATCGCAATAGTCGTGAAGGACTATAATGCATTAAGAGCTCGCTCAAGTACTGCGGAGCTAAACCATTTAGTGCCATTTGGTGCTTTGTAAAACAGAACTGGGCTAATATGGTCATACTTCCTGGTTCTGGTAAGAACTCGAACTGCTGCATTTTGGACCAGCTGTAATTTGTTTATTAAGCGTGCAGGGCAACCACCCATAATTACATTACAATAATCTAGCCTTGATGTCATGGACTTCCGGTGTGACCGGTGTTTACCGAACTTTGATGATCCAAAAATAAGTTGATTATTGAACAACTGAACATCAGCTCACAAATAAAATATATTGTTTAAATTGTACTGCCTTTAGTTATTATTTTTAGAATAAATGTAAAAAAAAAAAAAAAAAGTGCTTAAAAACACTAAGGGCCCTATCTTGCACCCAGCGCAATTGACTTTGTACACCGACGCATGTATCATTCCTATTTTGCACCCGCCCACAGCGGCCTTTTCCCTCCACAGACGCACGTTGGTTAACTAAGAAATACACTTGCGCTCCCGGGGGCGGTTCAGCGCAAAGAGGAGGCGTGTTCCGCCGCAAACGTTCCCTCATGCTATTTTGCAGGTTTAGAAAACAATTCCGCCATTAACCGGAAAAAAACTAGTTTAAAGTCAGTGGCGTACATAATCAATGTTGCGTGTGCACAACGCGCATACACTTTGATTCTCTCACACAGAAGCAGCCGTTTTCATTTTTTCAAATCATACATTATTACGATAGATAGATAGATAGATAGATAGATAGATAGATAGATAGATAGATAGATAGATAGATAGATAGATAGATAGATAGATAGATAGATAGATAGATAGATAGATAGATAGATAGATAGATAGATAATTACAAAAGCATACATCTAGCTTACACATTTACCCAAATGATCATACGCCTGTTTAACCGAAGCTAATTTGGGTGGGTTTCTCCCATCCCCAACGTCATTTCTCTGTCTTTTACGGCCCTGATGAGAACGTCGGTCTCCTCGGCTGTAAACCGCTCCTGGCGCGCGCCTGGCAAATCCGCCGTTATAATAGGAATCCGCTATAGAACAAGAGCGCCTGCTCTTAAAGGGAATGTGAGATGTCGCTCTGATTGGTTTATTTCACGTTACGCCCAAACCACACCTATGAAAAATGAAGCTACTTCAGGCCAACCCATTTTAGATTTGCGTCGGGCGCAAGAGTCATTTATCCCGCCGGTATAATAGCAACAGCGCCTGAGACCCGCCCACAAAGTTACTTGCGTTTTGCGCTTGATACTTGCGTTTCAGATCGGTAAAATAGGGCCCTAACTGTTTTACTTGGTTTTAATAAGTAGAACATTAATTACATAGTTAACGTAAAAAAAATTAAATGTATTATATATTTATGTATTTGAATCTTTTAAGACAATGTAAAACTGACATGAACATTTATGTTGTTCCCAAAACTGCTCATTTGTTCACCGTTGAATACATAGCAAATTCCACGTATGAACATAAATAAGTGAATGCAAACAAAGCGAATGACATCAAGGTCTTATAGCCAGGGGTGCACATGCCTGGTAAAAATAAATGATGCGCAGCAGAAAACGTGGAGGAAAACGCTTTTGAGTACCAACATTTTTGGGGACAGGGACGTTTCTCTGGTCGTTTTCTTTTTTTTTCTCCATTTTTCTCCATCTCTGGTAAGATAGCAATCATGATGATGTGTGTTCATTAATTAGATCATTAGATTAATAGGGGTGCAATGGATCGCAGTTCATCCGTATTTATCAGGCCCCACAGTTCGGCACACATGTGATTAACTGCTAAGTTTAATCATCATAGAGTGAAAGTTTATCATTTGGACTTGTTTTGTCTTGCCAATTTACACATTCAAACGATTTTAAACACGGAAGAAGAGACAAAAATCAGGACTCGCGCGATGTTATCTGTGATGTTAACAGCCACACCCGAAGCGCGTGCACGCATAGAGAGCGAGAGAGAGAGAGAAGCACGCTCAAACACCAAATTGATTCGTCTTTTGCGTTCACTTGCGCTTGAACAGACACATAAACTTATATCAAAATTATGTCAAAATACCTGTCTCGGCAAGTATTCTCTCGTATTTGTCATAAGTGAACAGTTGAGAAAGAAACCGGATGTGTGTCATTATATTCGGTCCGTGCATTTAATCTTAAAGTGACAGCAGCCTAATATTCCTGCTGTTGTCTGTGTCATTAAAGGGATAGTTTACCCAAACATTTTAATTACCCCATGATTTACTCACCCTCAAGCCACCCTAGGTGTATATGACATTCTTCTTTCAGACGAATACAATCGGAGTTATCTAAAAAAATGTCCTGGCTCTTCCAAGCTTTATAATGGCAATGAATGGCCGTTTATGTTTTGAAGTCCATAAAAGTGCATCCATTCATGATAAAAGTGATCCACACGACCCTGGGGGGTTAATAAAAGCGATGCGTTCGTGTAAGAAAAATATCCATATTTAAAACTTTAGCGACTAAAATAACTAGCCTCCGGCAGACAGCCAACACAAGTCGACTTACGTCAAAAGAGTGACACTTGATGATGTATGACGTAGGAGTAGTGTAAGCTTTGACGCCTCTTGCGGTTCAAACAAACAGGGCTGGGCAACAAACTCAAGCTCCTCCCACATTTCTCTTTAAAAATTCTCGTTTTAGACTTCTAATTCATGACTGGTGTTTTGTTTTGCTCTATCCTCTGCGCTTCTGCGTTCGTCAATGCGTCATGTCAAAGTTTACTCTTTCGCTGTAAATCGATGTGTACGGTCGTCTGCCGGAAGCTAGTTATTTTAGCCTTAATAAAGTTTTAAATATGGATATTTTTCCTACACGAACGCATCGCTTCGCTTCAGAAGGCCTTTATTAACCCCCCGGAGCCGTGTGGAGCACTTATCATGAATGGATGCACTTTGATGGACTTCAAAACATAAAAGGCCATTCACTGCCATTATAAAGCTTGGAAGAGCCGGGACATTTTTTTCATAGAACTCCGATTGTATTCGTGAAAGAAGAATGTCATATACACCTAGGATGGCTTGAGGGTGAGTAAATCATGGGGTAATTGAACTAACCCTTTAATATTAATAATCATTTTAAAAAACATCATCATCATCATCTCATGTTCGAGAGAAAAGAAAACGATGACAGCGTGTAGGATAAGTAATAAGTAATAAGCTGCATAAAGTTTGAGCACCAAACAGCATCTCCAAGTGCTCCCTTGAGAACCAGACCAAAAAAGTTACAGTATGTGCACCCCTGCTTATAGCCCTAATTGTAAAAGGACAAGTGTGTACAAAAGTGAAAATTATGTAATAACTTGTAATAATTTTCAGTGAATAGCAACTTAAAAAAAAAATTTTTCTTCACACAAAGCTATCAGAAGCGCTGAAACACTTCCGGTTTCAGAAGATTTGGAATATGGAAAATGGGGCTTTTAGTCTTTTTTGGAGCTTGACAGTCCGGGTCTTCATTCAATTTCATTGTAAGAGAACAGCTCGAACATTCTACTAAAGATCTCCTTTGGTGTTCCACGTACTGTTTAGGAAAGTCAGCCATACAGGTTGAAATGACATGAGGGTGAGTAAACAATAACAATAATGTTAATTATACGCTGTAAGAAAAATATCAATAGAACAACATAAAGGTACCAATGTGCTGCCAAGATATAATCCATTAATTTACGGATTTTTCCTTTTACCCTAAAACACAACACTAATAATTATTTGAAATACAGGTAAAACACCTGAGAAAAATGTATATGGAAAGTTCATTCATATTAACACACTACCTTTGGCCCTATTTGTATGTACTTCTCAGAGTATAGGGGAAGACAAAATCTGGATTCAGACAACGGCATTTGTGCAGTATGGCAAGGAAAGAGAGATGACATGCTCAAGCTGGTGAGAAACACAAAGAGGAGAGAGATGAGTGTATGTGTTTGCAGTAATGATTTCAAAAAATATGCATGCCCCAACTCCTCTAATCAACCCATTGAACTCTAACATCAAAGCCATGTAATTAATTTAGATTAAGGTTGTCTTAATATACGCTCCTCTGTTTGAGATGAAAGTATTGCGAAGCACCCAAATAAGTATTGTATTAGTCATATTACTGGACCAAAGGTTTGAGCACAGTGATAATTTGAGTGTTGATGACAGAATGTACATAGTCAGAATGATTAAAGGCCTCAGCAGAGGTTGTCACTTTGTTCTTCTTTACTGTCCTATATTATAGCATTATTTTACCCATTTCATATTAATAACTCAGTGCAAAACAGCCAGGGCAGAAACAGTAAAAGCAGAGTAAACATGTCATTTTATTGTAATTTATTTAGTGTTTAACACTGTGAATGGCTGGAAAAGGGCAGTGGAACACCAGTGCTCTGAGAGTACCTTATGTACTGTCATCTCTCATCGTAATACGATGATGTAAAGGTTCTCGGATGAGGTGAGAGCTGGATGTGTTCCAAAGTAAAAAAGTCTTCATATCTATGGGGTCATAAATCCAGAGAAAGACAGGCAGAGGAACCACAAGAAGAGGTGAATCTGTCCTTGCACCAGCTCTTCATCTCGAAGAGGCAGTTTCACTAAATAATGCGATCAGCTCCATCTCACTGCAGCTATCCCACAATACGGTTACAACTGAGATGTTAGATGATATGCATTATGATCTTTATGAAAACCTCCCCCAGTATGTTTCATACAACTATTGAATCAAAGTTTGTAATGTATCTGTATTATCCAAATGATACAATAATTACAGAAATTAATAACGTGGAACCATAAACTCTCTTTCTTTGCATTTTTTTTTTGCCTGTGACCTTCACCTCGTAAATTATAGCCTATTTTACTCTCATCTTGAGTGTGTATTCATGCATTTCTGGACTCTGATCGGACTGCGACAAACACCAGCACAGTCAGTCCCTCAAGCATCTTTGATTTTACGACAAGACACTGCTTTAAAGTAAACTTAGAGAAAATAGACAGCTTCCTGATGATAAAAAGAAAGAAAAAAAATCTGGGTCTAAATGAAGGTGATGGAGGTGCCCTGAATTGAATAAAGTTTCGTGATGTGGTTTTGTAAAAAATAAATCAAATAAATAAATAGGCCTAAATGCATTTGAAAATAAACGACTAATTATTATTATTATCAAAGTAGGCATGCAAAGCAAAGCGAAAATATTGGTGATATAAACAAATGAAAAACATTCTTTTGATGTTGTTTCATATTTGTTTAAAAAGTCCGATGAGCAGAAGCCCAAATGAAAAGGCAAATCGACGAGTAACTGACCATTCTCTTGCGACCTCCCGAACCTTTATCCATACTGTTATCACATCTCATCTGATCGGCTGAGAACATTTAATTAGATGCGCAGTGAAAGATCAGATCAAAGGAACCGCTTCTAACTTCAAAGCCGCTGCGGCAGATATGAAAGCATCGGTACTTACATGAATGAAAGTCCAGCGCCGCTCATAAACGACTTCCCTCCTCACAGATTAAGAGATTCCCTGTGGACCTTGAGTTTGTGTCTTAGTGATTTTACACAACTTCCCACGAATTTGCTTTATGAAATCAGCTGTGTAAGAATCTATCCTATTACAAGCCCCTGCGGTGAATATTTAAAAGAGGCAGCCAATGACTGCGTTGGAGGGCGGAGCTATGCGACGCTTAGCTGAGGCTTCCTACTTAATAATTCAAAAGCACGGGTCTGACACACAGAAGAGGAATATGACACAATTTTGAATAAGTTTAATATTCAAAATCAATTCTATTTGAATAACAATTGCACTTAAATAATCTGTTACTTTGAGAAATAAGCCATCTTACATTGTGTGCTTTCTTGCATATTATTTAAATGTGAAAAAGCCATTTTCTTAATTAAAGTGCTGATTGCCAGACTTATGATCATATAACCATTTTATGAGAACATTTTATGGATCCATGCCATTTATAGAAAAGTAACGGCTCATCTGCTGTCTTTAGGATGTTGGCAGAAGTCCACCTTCTGTATCTTTTTTGTTTTAATGCTTTAAAGAAAATTCTCCAGCATAACCTTTTATAGCAAGACAGAAAACTCAAGCTCAGATTCAAACGTACAACCTCACAATTATGGCTTAAATACATCTTTGAGTGGGGTTAAATCAAAATCAAATTTTCCTTGATATTTTGCAATAAAATAATTTTTCAATGAAAGCATACTGCACTTTACAGATCTCAAAACGTAGTCCTTAGTCCAAAAAAGCGAATTATTGACAGAGCTGAAAAACCTCTCGCTCTGAAATCGCTCTGAAAATATTAAGTTATGAATGCCCACATGTCAGTGATTCCCAATAATCTCATGATCACTGTACTTAATCCAGTACAAAATATCTGTCTGTCTGAATGACAGACAGATATTTTGTACTGGATTAAGTACAGTCTGTCATTACAGCCATTATCGCTAAATAAACTTCCATGCAAAGCAGAGTGGACAGTAGCCGTGATATTCTGCGATAAACACTAATTGACTGTACATTGTCCCTCTTATTACACATCTAGTTAACAAATAAATAATACACAGACATGAAATATTGATCTGATCTGAAGCTTGAAGTGTTTTTTACAAGGCCCACAATCATTTCACACCAATTTCATCAGTTTGTGTGGCAAATGTTATGCTAGCAAGCGCGTGTTGTTAGCATTCTAGAAAAATGCAGCTGTTCTACTGGTAGAAAGTGCAAGAAATAGAAAATATAATTCCAGTGGCATTTGTAAAGTAATAGATTTTTGCATAAAAGAACAAATTGTATTACCAAAAATGGTAACCTACAAAACTCCAAAGTAGCAGAAACGGTTTTCCATGTACAGATGACACCATTGTCAAAACTATCCCCATTCACATGGATCCGCGAAAACGACTAAAAACCCCTGTATTCTGCTGCCAGGCCGTTAGATGGCAATGAAACACTATAGACTGAACACGTAATATGCATGTGCATGATGTCATCGTCTTCAGAGATTCAAGTTTTTGTTGTTCACAGGGAGACCGTTTTCAAAAACGTGCACTTTGAAACTCGTTTTCAAAAGTTTGCGTTTTCAGGCACCCAAAACGCTGTTGTCGTGTAAATGAACAGCCAAAACACTTAGAAATGTTTATGTTTTTGTTGAAAACGGTGTCGTGTAAACAGCCCCTTAGGCTGATTCCGAAATTGCATACTTCCCTAATCCCTACCATATGGAAGGCGAAAAAAACTAATTCACAGTACTAATAAAAAAGTAGGCAAAAAATGACCTACTACTTCCGGCGAGATTCTGAAGTGTGTATACAATGGACATTTTACTATCCCATGAGACCACAGTAGAGGATTTGTGAATGGCAGTGATGCGACGCAACTGACGCTGGTAGGTCACATGATAATGACAACATGGCGAATGTAGTACGTCCAGATTACATACTACACACACTACACACTACATACTACACACATTCCAGCCCGATCTCATCCCAAGTCGTCAAATACTGACGCTTTTGACATTTCGTCTACATCGAACGCACATGGCACCCTTTAGCGTCAATATGAGACGCAGATAGATATGGGCCAGAAGGCGCCTCCTAGCGGTCTAACCCTAACCCTACCCCAGACCTAAACCTACCCATAACCGAACAAAGCTCTGTGCGTCTCATATTGACGCTAAAGGGTGCCATGTGCGTTCGATGTAGACGAAATGTCAAAAGCGTCAGTATATGACGACTTGGGATGAGAATGCGTTGCACATTCATACTAAAACAAACTTTTTTGGTGGTCGTGAAGTAATTACTTATTCAAAATAAGTACCTACTCAAGAGAGTTTGTGATTTCGGCCACAGATCCCCAAACAGCCCCACGCAAAACATTAGGAACAACTTTAAGTTAATGTCAATAACAGTATTTCTGTAATCTCAGCACAAATGGTTTAAGTAAAAATCCCAGTTTTTCATAAGGGGACATAAGTCTTAAAGGGTGTTTAACACTAAGGGTCAGAGAGAGAATGGAAAATAGTTTGGATTTAATACTAAATTAAGTTTTGGCACAAATCTGCTAACATTATATGTGGATGATAATATATTTCAACATGATCTCACGACCAATTCGTACAAATTCGTACAAGTGATAAAAAGGGTATGAATTCGTGCAACCTCACTCGTACGAATTTGTACGATTTGTCTAAACCCACGTGATGGGTAGGTTTAGGGGTGGGGTCAGGGGTAGGTCATTCGTATGAATTCATACGAATTGGGCAATTCGTCAAATATGTACGATTTAGCAAAAATCGCACTAATTCGTACGAGTGAGGTCGTATAGATTCGTACGAATTAGCCACCTCGTAGAATTCGTACGAATTGCCGTGAGATCAGGCTGTATATATCAGTAGCCTACATTAAAAGAGCGTCACTTACAACAGAGAAGACTGGTAACAGTAAAACACTCTCAGGTTAAGTATCTTGTTCCCTGAACAAAGCAAGGCTTTTCAATTCATTAAACTTCAATTAAGGCTCCCAGATGTTCTTTCTTTCTTTGCATTTCATTGTTCATTTGTTGGCTCTACACTTCAGTGTACACTTTGACCTGCACAACATCATCTGTCACTACAGGCACTGCATACATGTCGAGACCCATTCTTTCTCAAAGAAGAACTTCTCAACCCCTACAAGAAACGATCCACAATGGCTCAGCCATCCTTGAACGAAGCCAATTACCTTTCTGAAGACACCTGATGTGATCCCATCGCCAATGAAATTCAAAGTTAGATCACAGCGATTGGATGTAGCATGCATTGCCATAACCCTTTCCCCCATGTGCCCCATTTGACCTTGCTTGCAAGCTCAGGGTTAGTTTGTGGTGTAAAGTGTCCTTTACTGCTGTTCTGATTTTCTGCGGCAGGGTTTATCTGCTCCATTAGGATTTGCTCTCTGTAGATTAGCATGAATTTGAGATTTCGAAACGAGAAAAGCACCTGCTTGGATCTAGTATTCGGTTTAACCTTTAGCAAATCCATGCATCACCTTCTTCTGACAGCACAATACAATGTCCTTGGCAGATTCTCGTGGGCTTTCAGTGTACCAAACAGCTGATGGATGCCATCGTGTGTCTCCTGCTCTCCCCAAACGCACAATCATCATTGGCTCTCATAATGCATGACACTACAGGCCGAATCTATACAGAAGAATCACTGGCCCGCCGGGTCAAAACCAGGAAATGTGACAAAGCCTTTTAAGTCAATTAGTGCACTGTAAGCTGCAACTAAACTATGTGCTAAAAAACAATGAATGCATTTGTTTAACATGATCTCACGACCAATTCGTACGAATTCGTACGACCTCACTCGTACGAATTTGTACGATTTGTCTAATCCCACGTGATGGGTAGGTTTAGGGGTCGGGTCAGGGGTAGGTAATTCGTATGAATTCATACGAATTGGGCAATTCGTAAAATATGTATGATTTAGCAAAAATCGTACTAATTCGTACGAGTGAGGTCGTATGAATTCGTACGAATTAGCCACCTCGTAGAATTCCTACGAATTGCCGTGAGATCAGGCTGATTTGTTTTGTTTGAATGAGATGCGATTGATTTTCAGAAGGCGATTTTAGTGATTTAAGTACATTGTGTTGTTCACAAGCAGTGGTGGACAGTATACGAAGTAGAATATTTTTCAAGTATCTGCACTTTATCTGAGGATTTTTATTTTGGGAAACTTTTACTTTTACTTCACTTCATTCCAAAGCACAATATCGTACTTTATCATACATTAAAGTACTTTTACACATTTACTCAAGTAAAATTGAAAAGGAGGACTTAATATTTTTATTGGAGTATTATTTTAATAGGGTATCTGTATTTTACTCAAGTATTTGATGTGTACATTGTCTACCTCAAGCTATTGCATATACATTGAACAAACTACTCATTTAAAGGAACAGTTCACCTAAAATTTTAATGTAAATTTTGTCAATATGTTGTTGCAAACCTATATGTCTTTCTTCTGTGGATCAAAATAATTTGGTTACACTTTATTTTAAAGTGTCATTGTTACAGTATGATTATATATTTAAGTACTGAGTAATATTAGGCAAATACATGTACTTTCTATAGGGTTAGGGTAGGATTAGGATTTGGTTGAGGGTTAGTTGCATGTAATTATGCATCATGTACTGTTATTTCTATGGTAAGTACATGTAACATTTGTAACAAGGACACTGTAAAATAAAGTGTTACCAATAATTTTCTAAATATCTCTCATGACAATAGTGTGTTCATCAGAATTCATGGTTTGTGGATGAATCATTCTTTCAAGACAATTTTTTTCAATGAATCAGTTGATCCAGTTCATAAAATGGTCTGAACGATTTGTTTGAGTTCAACTCAATGAAAAGGTTGTGTTGGTTAACAGTTCAATGAGAGGATGATCTTTACTGAATAACAGCTTCATTTTTCAGACTGAATTTCAAGGCATGAAATATAAGACATACTTTTATGATACTTTTATGGTTCTTTTTGTCACTAAAGTATGGCCAGGATATTCTTTAAAAAAATTACCTTACTCAGTGTTACAAGGAGGACAGAAAGTCATACCGGTTTACAACGACATGATGGTGTGTAAATAATGTCAGAATTTTCATTTTATGGCGAACTATCCCTTTACATATTTTGCTCACCTTGTTTGCCCTTCAGTCTATGCAAAAGCACTGATTAGATTTTTATTTTATAGTTTCAGTAAAGCACTCTAAAGTGGACAATGAAATGAGGAATGCCCTTTAATTGCCAAAGATCACAAAACTCCAAAAATGGGTTTAGACTTGTTTTTAATACTCATTCCTGTCTCTTGCACTAATATTTAATCTGCCATTTCGTTCCACTCTCTCTGTCTAAACACCATCATTCACTGTTTTAATTTAAAGTATGAATATGTGATTTATTTTCCGATGGCATGGAGCATAAATCTACTTTGCTGTGTGATAACAGAGGTGATGTCCCCTATATTGATCAGGAGCTTAATAGTGTTTGTTCTTTATAGCTGATCTCAGGAAATAAGGGGAATATACAGTTTTGAAGGAGCTCTCTCATGGTATCTATGGAGCTACAATGGAACAACACACACTAATATATGACAGCACTGCATCGAAACCTCAGAGAGGTGACTTTGGTTCAAAATAGCAAACACTAAGGAGTATTTTTCATAAACAAAAGAAGAAAATGAAAAGACTCCAGTAATCTCGAAGAGTTTCAAAATCTCAACAATGTCTCAAATTTAAGATTAGCCAAAATACTAAAGTCTGCAATCAAAAGTCAGAGATTTTAATACGAGTATGTAAAATTCCTTAACAAATTCTTCCAAAACCAAATCATGCCAAAACATGTCTACTCTTAGGCCTGGTTTCACAGACAGGGCTTAGATTAAGCCAGGATTAGTCCTTAGTTCAAATTAAATTAAAGAAACTTTAATAAATGCGCCTTAGAAAAAACCCATTACTGATGTGCATCTTGAAACAAAAGAAATTGCAATGAGATATTTTAAGATTTGTTAAGATTTCTGTTAAAACAGCTCAAAACAGTCTAGGACTAGCTTAAGCTTTGTCTGTGAAACGGAGGGTTACAGTAATGTGTCCCAACAAATGTTTCAGTTTTATTTAAAAATGAAGTCTATTTTTATCTTGAAACATTATCTAAGAAATCCTTTTCTCTCATAAATCGCTAGTAAATTCCAAAATTAATTATAAAGAAATGGCAAGTATAACATAGAATTAAACTTGAAATTTTGAAATATCCTATTATTTTTTTATAATTTCCCCTTCAAACTGACAAGGAGAATGTGTCATTTGATTTTAAATGCAACTGTCAAAAAAGTATTTGTCTAAAACGTGTCAGGAATCACCTATTCACATGTCTAAATTTGGTCAAGGTTTTCAAAATTTCCTACAGATCAGTTTAAAATGCTTAAAACCACAAAAACTGCTATCATATCTACATCTATGTTTATATATATATATATGGAAATGCTTTATGAGTGTTCAATGTCAAGTTCAGTTTGCATTTTTCTTGAATTATTTGAAGAAAAAAAGTTCAGGATTTGAACTATACAAAAAACGAGTGCATGACAGCCCTAGTCTCCTGGAGCTATAAAATAGCAACCTCTTCTGTGTGTTCCGTTATCTCTAAATCTGAAAAATAGTATTTGACAAATACTTTATTTCAGGGGAGATACCTGCTCCATTGAACACTGTATCTATCACTGTAGTGTTATACCATCATGCGCTTGATAAATGGATGAAGAAGGTTTTCTGCCATTGGCCTACAAGCTTCTTAACTTTCCTAATTATTTTTCTCAATGTTTGTTGCATTGGCTATATTGCCTGAAATCCTGCTTGTTGAGCAAATAAAACACACAAGGCCATCACTCTCCCTCTGCTCTCCATGCCAGTGCTTCGTGGCCTGAGGATCTGTCAAATCAATAAGAGAAATCAAAGAGTGATTCCCACAGTCATGGCACAGGCAAGCTGGTGACGAATAGAAATGTTCCAGATGTCTCAGCACATCAGCATCACAGATAAACCCTGTGTGAAATGCCCTAAAGGTGATGTGTCATTTTTGTTCTATATTGATACAATCACAGCTTAATATGCAACTAAGCTATTCATAGGTTAATTTCCCCAAAAAGATTAACACTGTGGATCTGTTGGCTAGAGCATCCTGACCAAAGCCCAACACAATACATTTTTAATATATAATAATACCAAATATTTTTTAAATAAAATAATAATAAACTGTCTGTTTGCTGCTGACCAGTGGAAGAAGGATTGTTAAAGTCACCGTGAAATCAAAATTCATTGTCACAATGAAAAAAAAAAAAAAAAAATGCACATCATTATTTATTTATTTAAAATTTGTGTGCCCTTAACTTTCATAACTTTCCCTCACTCTGACATCTCTTCTCTGATGATGTGTTTACTGGTGTGAGGGCGGGACAACTTGTCACTCATATTAGATCAACCAATAGCAAACCGCAACCATATAATCAATTCCCGATGGACAAAATCAGGGCCCGCCCTACATTATTTATCGTTCGAGAAGCCGTTTCACTTGGATATGTTCAGTAGGTAGACAAACAAAATGCTTATTATCACCGCGTGTAACGCCACCGCAATGACAGGCCGTTAAATACAACGCAGTCAAGTGTGACATCTGTTTGCGAAATCAACACCAGATGGCGCAAAGGAACGTTCGCAATATTCCTCAGTAAAGGCCGCAGTATATATATATATTTTTTTTACGCGTATGCTAGGGTATGAATACTTTTCAAAGCTAACATGTAGCTTTTCAAAGTACTTGATTTGAGAGTGTGCGCGAACGCAGGCGGTCGACACGTGCTCTGCAAAGTTCCATGACAAAGAGAATCCATGACAAAGTTCTCTCTAGAAGTTATGATCGGTAAAAATGCCTTTGTATTCTTTTATACTAAAGTTGCAGGTATTTCATCATTACATTCAACACAAGTGATATCAATGCAGGGATCATCTCCAGTATTTTTTGTTGTCTTATAGTTTTGTTTTCTACTGTAAAATAACAGCCCGGGCCATTGTTGCCACCTTAGCGCAACCAATTAGTGCAAAACAAATTCAATGCGCATGTGCGACCTACGCATACAAAGTACGCAGGGTTAGAAGAATTGGGCGGTGCGCCTACTATTCTGGTGACGAAATTTGTGTCACATGCACTGCACTCGGACCCGCGCATATGAGTAAAACTCGAAGTATACTTTGGCCTTAAAGGGATAGTTCAACCAAAAATGAAATTACCCCATGATATACTTACTCTCAAGCCATCCTAGGTGTATATTACTTTCTTCTTTCTTCCTGACTCTTCCAAGCTTTATAATGGCAGTGAATGGAGGATGAGATTTTGATCCAAAATTCGTCTGCCGGAAGCTAATTATTTTATATTATATTTTATATTATTCTAAATATTTTTTTCTTACACAAACACATCGCTCTGCTTCAGAAGGCCTTTATTAACCCCCTGGAGCCATGTGAAGCACTTTTATGATGGATTGATGCACATTTTGGGCTTCTAAATCTCGTCCTCAATTCACTGCCATTATAAAGCTTGGAAGAGCCAGGATTTTTTTTTAATATATATATATCTCCGATTGTGTTCGTCTGAAATAAGAAAGTCATATACACCTAGGATGGCTTGAGGGTGAGTAAACTGGGTGAACTAAAATAAATAGTTCACCCAGTTAAATGAAGATAAATTAATGAAATTAATTACTGGTAATAATAACAATAATAATAGAGCATTATAACATTTAATCTCAAGTGATTAATTTTTATATAAATGCTTAATGTTCCAGCTATTTGACTACTGTTACAGTGAAATCTCACAGTAACGCCAGTCAGTGATGAAGTGTGATTACTTTACTATACGTCACGCTATGGAAAAAAGACTATTGCAACTTCCGTTTCATGCCATCTTTAAATTTTTATTGTTGCACTTTGGTGGTGTAGAAATTGAACATGAGTTAGCATAATATGTAATGCATTTAAAAATGGAAGTATGAGCGTAAAGTCTTTTTATATAGCACATGTTGGAAGACTCGCTCACGTGCAGGACATAAACAGGTGGGCGGGACAGGACAGATAAATCAGTGCAATTACTGATGGGAACTCGTACCGATGGACCCGCCCTCTGCTAAACCAAATATAACTTGTTGTGTTTAGACAAAGCGGGCTGTCAGCGTGAGGTAAAGAACTTTCTAGCATGTCATCTCTCTACTGATGCCTGCAAATTAATTTTCCATCGATTTGCAGAGGTCTCGGAGAGGAAACGGGGAGATGATGTCCATCTCCGGGGAAAGGGGAGTGCGGTGCGGTAGCAGGCTAAATATCCGTACGGATACCACGAGATGTGAAGTCTGGAGGAGGGAATCCATGACAATGATGAATCATTGTAATATCTGTCTTTCACAGAAGATGAGTAGAAAAGCAAGAGTGTCTACAGAGACCTTTGCTGACCTTTTTATATAAGCACAAGTTTCTTGTGAGAGGACATGCAAAATTGCATGTTAACTGCATACAATTAATTTTAATACATTACAAGTTTCGTATAGTATACATAATTGACAAGAAATCAAACATTGCATTGATTTTACTTTTGCAAATCTGTCCTTCAAACTTCTTTAGTTCTTCTTTTAGATTATGGGCAATAAATAAATAAATAAGGTCATAAAAACTGTTTTAAACAGAGTACTGACAACATACCTATTACAATATTTGATAAATCCAAGTAGAATAGAATAAAGGTGCAAGACATCAGAAACATAAAAAGGCATAGGCTACATGTAAATAGTGCCAGACAGAACTTTGTAATGGATCTGATAATTATTTTCCACTATGTTTACAAGTATGCATGCTATCATTAATGATGCCTCCAGATTCCTGCCACCTGCCTGCAGGGAATTATCAGCTTTCCGTGTGTATTTTGCTTCGCTTCGCTCTACGTGAATATTCATGCACCGTAACAGCAGCAGTGTGGCCTGCTGGAGAAATTTACTTTCATTTTTTAATTTCAGGATTATTGATCTCGACTCGCTTTATTGCTGTATGACATCCATAATCAGAACAACAGACCGACAGTGGAGATTAATAAGACAGCAGGAGGAAGGAAGGAAGGGGAGCGAGGGAGGGGAACTCGAGTCCATCTCTCATAACCTCGCTTTAATTACACATTTCCCTGATCTTGATGGATTCCACTCCATCAGCCATAAATTTTCCCCTTTTTTTTCCTTTTTTTTTTCCGTGATATCTGTTTGTTTAAGAACACATTAGATTGTGGGGATTTGCTGCAGTTTAAATTAATCAGTTGACTGCTTGTTAAAATCATTAATATGATCATTCCTGAAGTTAAAATAAGGGAATCAGTGTGTCACGAACTACATTCACCAGCCCAGTCACCTTAGCACACTACATTTCCCATCATTCCTCATGTTCCTGACCTGCCCTCACCTGATCCCCATCTTCTATGCAAATCACCACCTCAGTTCCCTCAGCGTCTGGCCTTAAACAAGGAATATGGACCTATTTATGTGATCTCCAGTGTACTTTCTCCATAGTCTTTCTCCAAGTTTGTTGTTCTCCACAGCGTTACCAACCTGCTATCCATACTCCACCAGTATCATGAGGTGTGTGCTCTACTGGACTGCCAACCATCACATCTTTGAGACAAAGACTTTCATTTACATCATTCAACCATCCATCGACTGTCACAACCAATATCATCTCCTGTTTGTTTCCTGCACCTACTTTGTGATCCAATAAAGTTTCTTTGGAATAACTACTCTTTTGCTCAGTGAGTATTATCCTGACACAGTGCAAGCTATTGTGCCATGCGCTCAAAGCATCTACAATTCAAAACTAACGATATAATTTCATAAATTAGTCAGGTAATTACAGGTACTGTTTTTAGTTTTTTTTATTATTAAAATGCAGTAATTTAAGTTTGTATAGAAATATAAACATGCTGAACAAAAGGGAGTGGCTGACCTGTAGCTTTTCTCTTCGCAAATGAAATTTCTTCTATTCCAGGTTAATATGCAGAGATGACTAATTCATACCCGATAAGTGTCAGAGGTCATCTTCAGCTTGCTTGTAAAATGCTAGCTCATAAACTGAAGGGAAGCCTTCCAAAGAGTAACCTGCCGGATCTGTTTTCCACTCTCTGCTCACAGTAGCCTGCAGAGGGTTTCTGCTCCCTGTTTAGTTGGTATGCAGAAAATACTGGCTGCAGGAAGCCATGTGTCACTATGCTCAGTGTTTGCATACAGTTAAGCTTATCAGTGCTTAAGATGAATTGAGACGCAGGGCAACAGTACTTTATCTTGGTCAGGAGTGCACGCTTATCTTTGCAGGATAGAAGACATAGCATCATCCCCATCTTAAAACATTTAGGTTTCAAGAACAGGTTTTTTTTATACAGTGTCTATAAAACAATGACTGCTTGAGCTATTTTTAGTACGCTAAAGTAATTTTATAGTTAAATACTCAAGAATATATACCCTTAAGCGATTTCTGAGGGAAGTTTTTCCTTTGAGTTTTCTGCGTACTGACGACACCATTGTCAAACTATCCCCATTCACACGGATCCACAAAAACTACTAAAAACCCTGTATTCTGCTGCCAGGCCATTAGATGGCGATGAAACACTATAGACTGAACACGTAATATGCATATGCATGACATCATCGTTTTCACAGAGACTGTTTTCAAAAACGAGCACTTTGAAACCCGTTTTCAAAACTTTGCGTTTTCAGCTCCCCAAAACGCTGTTGTCGTGTAAACGAACGGCCAAAACACAAAGAAAAAGTGTTTTACGTTTTTTGTTGAAAACGGTGTTGTGTAAACAGCCCCTTAGAAACACTGTTGAAAGTGGAATAGACCGAGCAGCACAACATACTTGTAGCCAATCAGCTGTAGGAGGCGTGTCCACTCATGATGGGGGAGGAGAGAGAGTGAGCAGGAGGGAGATTTGAAGAAAGACTGTAGAAAGAGAGATGGCTGAGAGACATTATAAAAGAGAAAAGATCAGAGGAATATCACAGGAAAAAGAAGAGCTATGATCAGGCAAGAGCTTTAAGGACCAGGTTAAAATTAAAAAAGCTTTCCAGTGCTGGAGAGACCTAAGTGGGAAGGTCTGATAATGGTTGCTGAGGTTTTTGCTTCTGCTTCATTAACCAGTAATATTGTTTTTGTTTTGTTTTTCACAGAACCAAGATATGCTGTTGTTTAGGGCTGGACCCGAATATTCGAATATTCGTTCGGTGGGTTGGTATTCGATTTGAAAATTTGACATTCAAATATACTTTTTTTTTTTTGCACACCTGGGATCCCCCGCGAAACGGTTCTCATTCGCGCTTGAATAAGGCCGGCGACACACTGGATGCATGGCGTGAGCGTCTCAGCTACGTGGCGTGTCCGTTTTTATTTCGGCTCCCATGTTAACAGGTTGGAGTTTGCACACTGCCTGCGTGAGACATGCGTCTCAGGCGCGGCTCGAGCCACACGGAAAACGCGTGCATGCTAGAAATAGAACCGACGCCAGTGTTCCAGCAACGGGAGTGTTCTCTGGCTAGCGCAGAACAGCAGAGTTTGTATGGACCGAAGTGCATGCCTGAGCTTGTGTTTTGGGTTAAGCTTGTTGCTTTGACATTGTGGAAAATAGAATAATAGAAACAAAATGTATTAACCTTTTTACCCGTTATTATCAATCTAAATTAATCTCGTTTTTAATTTAACTTAATTTCGTTTTTCTTTATTTAAATTTCGTTTTGTATTTCAATTTTGTTTTTCTTTATTTCAATTTCGTTTTTCTTTATTTCAATTTCGTTTTGTATTTATTTCAATTTTGTTTTTCTTTATTTCAATTTCGTTTTTCTTTATTTCAATTTCGTTTTTTCTTTATTTCAATTTCGTTTTTAAATCTACCCTTTACTGTGTCAGTAATTTGTTAGTCAGAAAAGTATAAGACTACCTTAAAGGACAATTCCGGTGAAAAATGAACCTAGGGGTAATTAACAGCTCGATGGTGTTTTAAGCCCCCAATGGCTCCTTAGAGGCAGCTAACCCTACCCTCAACCTTAAACCTACCCTACCCCGTTGGGGGCTTAAAACACCAAGTGCCTAATTAACACATGGTTACCGAGTCGATCGGTCCCTGGGATGCGTTTTCATGAAAATCGAATGTAATGAGTTTTATCTTAAAAAAACTGATTATCTTATAACGCTAGTATATGGGGCACAGAGTAAGTAAAAGTAAATCGCTAGTTAATACCACTAACAAGGCTCAAAATAGCCTCACACTAACACGGTAGCATAATGAGGGTCCCTACATGCAAACCGAGACATTGAGAACTTTGTAAGTGTACAGACAGTTTAATAAGAAGATACTTTATAAAGACAGTACATTACGCGTTTACAGAGAGGATCCATCTTGGAAAACAGTCTCGACTAATCGAGTCACGAACGCCGTGCTACGTTAGATTTCACAAACGTAATTCCTATCGACCAGCTCACTTAGCACGGCGTTCGTGACTCGATTCTCGAAATAATCAAAATGCCGCTTTACCCGCCATACAGACACATATGGCGCTTTTCCACTGCATGGTACGGCTCGGCTTGGCTCGGTACGGTTCGACTCGGCGCGGAACGGTTCGGCTCGCTTCGCTTTTCCACTGCGTGGTACGACTCGTCTCGGTACGGCACTGTTCGGTTCGCTTTAGCTCGGTTGCTTTTCCACTGCAGTTAGTACCGCTTCAAAGTGGGTGGGACTGATCGTTATAGTTACCGTCTCTACTGGCATTACAACATCATATTAAATGCAAATTTTTCATTCCGTGTTTCCCCATCCACTCCTCGGCAACCAACGAGAGGAACGTCTGCACCTCGTCCACTGACCACGATTCAGCCATTTCTTTTTTGAAGTTTATACTCTTTTTTTTTTTTTTTTTTAAGCAAATACTTTTAAAACAGGTGCTACAGCGTTGGCTGTTGTCTACTGGCTATTTAAATCTAGCGGGTTTAGTGTCTCGTGTCGTAAATACAATGACGCTGGTAGTGATGATTCTGTCTGACCAATCAGTGATCTGCAGTGTTTTCACGTCACATTTTAGTATCGGTACGGTACGCTTGGAACCTCAACAGAGGTGGTACCATTTAAAGCGAGCCGCAGCGAGCCGTACCATACCGTACCATGCAGTGGAAAAGCGCCATAAGTGAGCCGTGCCGAACCGAGCCGTACCGTACCATGCAGTGGAAAAGCGCCAAAGCGTGCCGTGCCGAGCCGTACCGTACCATGCAGTGGAAAAGCGCCAATAGAGATTCCTGCCTTTATTAGAGAGAAGAATATGTTCAGCACCCTCTCTCCGAAGCTTCGAATATTCGATGTTCATTACTACCGAAGCTTCGAAGCTCAAAAAATGGTATTCGGACCAGCCCTTACATATGGCGGCATTATAATGTCAATAATCGCGAGAGGAAATTAGGTCCTCGCGAGAGGAAATGAGATCCGCGCGCGCACAAGCGAAAGCCGCACGCACGCACATTACTTTTGCACGTAGAATTTTTCTGCTCGCGCGAGCAGGATTGTAACCCGCGAGGAGAAAACTGTGCTTTGAGCGCGCGCAGAATCCCATGTACATCTCATCCCATCATCCATCTCTTCTGCTCGCGAAACTTTAACCTGCTCGCTCGCTCGCGGTTAATCTTTTTGGCAGTAGGTGGGCGGATCCAGTCGGCATCATTTCACTACACATGATTGGTTACAGTTCCTGTCCTCTGTGATTGGCTGTACCAGTTTGGATCCCACCTTTGTTGATGTCTTACCTTCTTTGGATTTTTTTTTTTTGTGTATCTCATCATGTGTCTTTTGTATTTTACGTGTCTTCTGTGTTTCATCTTGTAAAGTGTATTTGAACCATGCATTCAATTGTTTTTTTGAGGTATTATTATGTGGGCAGTTTATTTTTATAGCAAGGGTCACATGACCTGAAAATAACTCATTTGAGTCGATATTCATGAAATTCAATCGAATTTTACTGTTTCCATAAGGCATTTTTCATTCGATATCACTAAATGCGGATAAAAACGTGTGGATGGAAACATAGCTAGTGTGAAACCATTATATCTGATGATTCTGGTTTAAGAAGACTGCTGCATTGATGTGTATGTTGCATTTTACTGCTGTAGATGTTTGAGCTCATACTGTTGGGTAGTTTAATCTACAGCAATGCATCATATTGAAAAAGATCTTGTTCTTAATATCACTGTCCTTTGAGAACCATGTATCTCTACAAAGCCAACTTTTCATGAGCTTGGGGAACATGTTTATCTGAGAGTGCGTAATTTTTTTTAAGTAGGAGTAAGAATTTTCTCAAACCATAAAGTGAACACTTCATCCTTCAGTCACAAACATTCAAAATCAACATCTGAAGATATGTTGTGTATACATGATTATTATAAGATGCAGTGGAGTGTATTGATATAATTGCATAAAAGGGAAATACTAAAGCTTCTCAAGTTTGTCAGAAAGTGTCTTTTCTTTATGGTTTACTATTCAACATATTAGAATAAGAAACTGACATTGTGGAGATTTCATTTCTTTTTATTTCCATTTCTCACTTTGAGCACCGGAGTATTCTAATCTTGAAAACACAGAAATTATGCACATGTGATGTAGTGCACTCCACAATGATGGTCAAATTCAATTTGAAGCATAAATCCATCTCCCTGTTGAGGTGATGGGCCTGTCCAGTAGGCAAATGACAGTCCTCTCCTGTTTCTCAATCTCTCTCAAGCTCGTCCGCTGTTTGCATCTGTCTTCCTGGTCCATCCTGAAGTCTTTTCCACATTTGAATAGGCCTGGGAGACTGAGAAGTTAACGGAAATGTGTAAGAAAAACAGGGTATTTAAGAAGCGCTTAAATAACATTAATTTTAATACATCTTAGGATCCAATTCATGAAGACCCTGAAGTTAATTGAAGTGTTTTTACAATGACCATCAGGTCTTCTGTGTTTCATCTTGTAAAGTGTATTTGGACCATGCATTCAATTTTTTTTTTTTTTTTTTTTGGTATTATTATGTGGGCAGTTTATTTTTATAGCAAGGGGGAAAACTCAGTTTAAAAAATTACCCGTGAAACAGTTAAAATTACGTCTGGACATGATAAATAGTCACATGACCTGAAAATAATAAGGTTTGTAAAGGTTTCAGTGGTCACGTTGATATTATGTTTGTTGTTATTTACTGTGCAGCCATTATAAACAATAAAACGGTATCTTAAGTAATGACACACAGCTAAATAATCTTAAACAATGTTAACAGCACACTTACGGTTTTGTGAAGATGGTTCAGCTTCATTATCCAGGGCACTCCTTAACAAGGCTACCACCCGCCTGGCAGCGTTTTGTAACTGTGCCTGTTATACAGACATAAACAACAAAAAAGCTAACGTTAGCTTACGTCAAGTCTACAACATGCTGCCGGCAGATAGCGGCGGCAATGTAAGGTAAGCTAGTAAAATATTTAACTGAATGTCAAGCTAAGGAAATGATAAGCTGTGTTATACCCAATATGCACAGAATATTGTGCACTGTAAGACATAACGTTACGTAACTTACCTCCTGATGGTCAGCCATGCCCCTGTCCTGGCTCTACTTCTACTGCGCCGCCGCTCTTCTTCATGGGATTTTATTGGCGGTTGGCACACAGCGAAATGGTACAGCCAATCACAGAGGACAGGAACTGTAACCAATCATGTGTAGTGAAATGATGCCGACTGGATCCGCCCACCTACTGCCAAAAAGATTAACCGCGAGCGAGCGAGCAGGTTAAAGTTTCGCGAGCAGAAGAGATGGATGATGGGATGAGATGTACATGGGATTCTGCGCGCGCTCAAAGCACAGTTTTCTCCTCGCGGGTTACAATCCTGCTCGCGCGAGCAGAAAAATTCTGCGCGTGGGTTACAATCCTGCTCGCGCGAGCAGAAAAATTCTGCGCGCAAAAGTAATGTGCGTGCGTGCGGCGTTCGCTTGTGCGCGCGCGGATCTCATTTCCTCTCGCGAGGATCTCATTTCCTCTCGCGATTATTGACATTATAATGCCGCCATACTTACATAGTAACTGGACAGTTTTGAGTGTCATTGTTTGTCTGAAGCTGGTGTGCTGCTGGCAAATAATGACCAACTCTTGCTTGTATATCCAACTCTTGTGTAGGACTACTGAAAGTTCATTTTTGTTCTTCCTTGTCGTTCATTTAATTTCCGTGAAGCATTATTTTGCTTCGTTTCAGCTATGATAGAGACATCCACTCTTGCGTTGTGTTTGTGCATTTTGGGGGCGGAGCAATGAAGGGAGGGGTGTGTTTGTTCGGGTTGATTCAAAATATCAACAGCGTTTCTCAAAATCGCTTACTGCACCTTTAATAGGAAATGTTCAAATTTGAAGAGCTATATAAAATAAAAAAAATAAAAAATTACATTACATTCTTGCATGGGTAATTCTCATGCACACAATCTTGTACAGATTTAATGCCACTGGAAAACTTTGGTAAACCCAGTGATTGGTTGTTCTGCTATTTTTGTGACATGCATACATGATATGCACCATACAATCAGATTATGCATGGTCTGTGGAAAGGCCATTTTTGTGACTGAAACTATAATAATAAAGGCCTAAACATTATCAGGCCTGCATGACCTTTGGTATAGTGAGTTATAATAATGTTTGTACCCAGTGTAGTTAATGTAATTGTAATATGTTTGGGCTGGTGGGCACATTGCAAAGTTAATTGGAAGGAAGAGGAAACAGCAGGAGTAATCTGAGGCAGGTGGGGGCAGTGACAGGATCCCGACAATAAAATATTGATATAAGTCATTTGGCAAGGATGGAGGGTTTTAAAGCTGTGTGGTGATGAGTTTTATTTTAATGTGGGAGAGGTCAGTCTGGCAGCAGGGCAGAACACAACTCGATCTCACAACCACTCCAAAGAGCAGGGGAGGGGCTAAGAAGACCCCGCCCTCTCAGGGTTTAAGTGACAGCTCCATAATTCTCAATCATACAGTAAATGCACAGCTGGAAATTACAAGGCAATAACAGTATATCATATACTTGAGATGTCTGATGAATGTGTAAACTGTAGAAACTTCCTGGATTAATTTCCTGGCTTCAGTTGGCATCCTTGTTTGTTTACTTTAAAATGATTACCTTTGATTTTCATGGCATAGATTTAACAAGGTGCTGGAAACGTTCCTCAGAGGTTTTGGTCCATATTGACATGATAGCATCACGCAGTTGCTGCAGATTTGTCGGCTGCACATCCATGATGCAAATCTCTCGTTCCAGCACATCACAGTGGTGCTCTATCTATTGGACTGAGATCTGGTGACTGTTGAGACAAATTTGAGTATAGTGAACTGTGATGGATTTTAATTAATCAACTTTAATTAATCAACTATCATTTGTTTTTCTTGCAGAAATGACATTCATATGCTTTTAAATGTGTCCAAACTCTTTGGGGAAAACTTGTGACTTTGAGTGTGTGTGTGTGTGTGTGTATAAATAACAATTAGGGAAGTGAAACTAGACAGATTAGTAGTTCTCAAACCTTGTGATAAGTAATCACAAAAACAGAGTTTGCTTGTGCCAGTGAAAAGGTTGGGGCTTTTGAACCAATTGAACCAATCATATTGAAGGTGACATGTTAGTCTTATTTGTTTTCTTGATTCTATAAAAACTGTTGTATCCGTATTTTCTGGTGGGATTCTCAATGGAATTTGTCTGAGATCGTCCGGCCTTGCTTCTTGGGAGAGATTCCCTGAGAACTGCTCGAGAGATCCTGATTAAAGCATTTAAAGGACATTTGCTGAGGTCTGTTTGTCGATTATTCCTGCGCAGGAAGAAAGCTAGTTAGGGAAGCAAGTTAGTTAGGTAGCTAGGGAATGTCGATTGGATACAACCCAGTAGAATAGAAAGGGAATGTCGATTGGAGACAACCCAGGTAGACTTAGAACTGAAAGGGAATGTTGATTGGAGACAACCCAGATAGTTAGGTTTAGGGAAAAATCTACGACAGAACTCATTGTCATGTTCCAGAAACCAGTTTGAGATGATTTGAGCTTTGTGAAATGGCACGTTATCCTGCTGTTTGTAGCCATCAGAAGATGGGTACACTGTGGTCTTAAAGGGATGGACATTGTCAGCAACAATACTCAGGTAGGCTGTGGCATTTCAACAATGCTCAAGTGGTACAAAGTGTGCCAACAAAATAACACACATTACACCCCTAGCAACCTGAACCATTGCTGCAAGGTAAGATGGATCCATGCTTTCATGTTGTTTAAGGATGGAGGGTTTTAAGCCAAATTCTGACCCTAAAATCTGAATGTCACAGAAGAAATCGAGACTCACCTGACCAGGCAACGCTGAGCCTGTGCGAATTGTTGCCTCAGTTTCCTGTTCTTATATCTGACAGGAGTAGCACCTGGTGTGTTCTTCTGCTGCTGTGGTCCATCTGCTTCAAGGTTCGACATGTTGTGCGTTCAGAGATGCAGAGATGTCTTTTCTTCAGACCTCGGTTGTAACAAGTGGTTATGAGTTACTGTTTCTTTTCAGTCAGCTCGAACCAGTCTGGCAATTCTCCTCTGATCTCTGGATTCAACAAGGCATTTCCCACATGCAGAACTGCAGCTCACTGGACTTTTTTTTATCTTTTACGGACCATTCTCTGTAAAGATACCACCTGGAGATAGTTGTGCGTGGAAATCCCAGTAGATCAGCAGTTTCTGAAATACTCAGACCAGTTTCTCTGGCACCATACCATGTTCAAAGTCACATAAATCATATTTCTTCCCCATTCTGATGCTCGGTTTGAACTTCAGCAGATAGTCTTGACCATATGTATGTACCTAAAAGAATTGAGTTGCTGCCATGTGATTGGCTGATTAGATATTTGCGTTAACAAGCAGTTTTACAAGTGTATAAACTCACGGGGAGTGTATGTATTATAATTTTTTTCAAACAGGATTCTCAAAACGCTCTCTGCTCAAACTTAGACACATAACTTCACTGGGCTGGTCAAGATCTTTATGAATGGCTTCTTTAAAGTTGTCTTTTACATTAAACTGGAATAGGAAAAAGTATTCTATCATAAAAAAATGCACACTTCACCTTTAACATCAAGTGTTAAGTTGAAAAGCCCTTAAAAGCTGAAATCTGCCCTTGAAATAATTTGCCATCGATATGCCATCTTGGCTATATCTTCATGCATAGGCACTTTCAATTATGCAGGCCAGTGGAGGGAGACAGAGTGTGACGTTTCCAAAGTTTAAGCCCAGCCTATACAAAACGTGTTCCTACAGGACCCTAGAGGGAACAGTTTCACACTTGAGAGGTGGTTAAAGGGGAAATCTCTCCACTGCTGCCGCTTCCATTACCTTTCACTGAGTGAGGTTCGGAGATGAAGTAGGGTTATGAGACAGGACTTTTGGAAGCCTGCGAGAGAGAATATGTCATTTCATATTGCTGTAGTGATGCTTTGGAGGTGACAGACCGTGACTAAAGGAAATACCACCCACTATTCTCTTTACACTTGTGTAGGCTATTTGGGTGTTTCTTTTTCTTTTCAAATAATGTCTCAAAATGTGTGATAGTGGTGAAATCTGTCATTTTAGGGAACATTTAGTCACATCAGAATATTGTTTAGAACACCCATTTGGCAACCAAGCAGAACAGCCTAACTGCATAGCAATGCACTGAAAATCACTCTGAACACCTTAGCAACTGCATAGGTTTGTTTTGACAACCACTAAAATACCCTAGAATTGTGGAGGCACATTTCTTCATAACATATAAAAATCTAATAGTTTAATAAGAGTTTATGTGCATGGCATGTGCATCCAGCACAACGCATCTCTGCTTGCCCTCAGGTGCTTGAATTTTGAATAATTGACCACTAGGTGGAGACATATTTGTAATAATCGTACTTTTAATTTATGCCTCACTGTCAGATCACCAGCAATCACATCTGAAGAAGTATATGCAAACCAAGTACTGTAGCAATGACTTAAACCATGGTAAAAGCAAACTAAAAGAAAGGAAGTTAAGTGTCTTGCTCATTATAGGGATAGTGATCATTATCTACACTAGAATTTTCTAGGCTAAATCAGTGGATCCTAATCCACACCACACACTCAAATATATTTTGCTTGGCGTAACTAGAAATATGTATAGTCAAACCAAAAATTATTCAGACACCGGATATAATTTTTGATATTTTTTTACTAGTGGGTGTATAGGACACTATAGTTCATTTATGTAAGTGAGGATGGAACAATAAAGGAAACTGTGACATTATACCCACAAATTCATCATACAGTGGACTACCAGAAAAAATGATAAAAATCTAGGACCAAAAATTATTCAGACACTTTGACCTGACCATTTTGTTTAAGTGTTTTTCTTTAATTGCTAATGCAACCTTTGAACAAATTTAGCATTGGTTGGTAATTGGTTGAGCTAAATTGGTATTATCTAATTGTGTACTTAAATTTAACAGCTGACAGCTATTCAACCTAATTCATTTGTGAGGATGGCCAAAACCCATGAAATATCAACTGAATTGAAAACTTTAGTTCTTGTCATATTGTATTATCATCTTTGTTCACCCAAGCCTTCGACCTGAAAACTACATGACTGCTTCAGTATCTGGTTCAAAAGAAGCGAATCGTTATTTATATATAACCGATGCAGAGTTAAAATAAACAAATCACAGATTTAATTTGATAATTTGCTTAATTTATTTAACTTATTTTAGTGCCAGTACACCGACACAAATGAATTACTCACTTCGACAATGACCATTATTTATATACAATAAAATTAATCGGTTGCAGAACCAGCGGCTGTAATGGGACTTTGGTAATTATGGCCACAACATACACTGTGTTGAAAAGCTTCAAGCAATGAAGCATTTTGTGATATTGAGAGGAAAGCTTAATTTAACCACTACCACAATCCAGCATTGTCATGCCGCCATTTTCTTCCAGTGATTAGTCACATGGCAATTTACGGCTCATGTGATTGGCTCAAAAACACCAGCATCCAGATATCATTGGCTACATCCAAATATGCATACTTCCCTATACTCACTCTTAAAAAATAAACGTTCTTTATTGGCATTGATGGTCCCATGAAGAACCTTTATCGTCCATGGAACCTCTCCATTCCACAAAAGGTTCTTTATAGTGGAAAAAGTTTCTGTGGATTATTAAAACGTTCTTTACACTAAGAAAAATAGTTCATTGAATAGAATTGTTCACTGAAAGATCCTTCAGGGAAGAATCGTTCTTCTATGGCATTGCTTCGGAAACCCCTTTTTGGAACCTTTATTTTAGGCAAAAAAGAATAGCTATAATGGCACATACTACTTCCGAAGTGCGCATCTGATGGTTACTTTACTATTCCATGAGGCCACAGGAAATCATTTGTAAATGTCAGTGAGGCGACGCAACTGATACGTTGACATATGACATGGCGAATTGATTACGTCTGGATTAAATTCATACTACACACATCCATACGATTTTTTACTTATTCAAACGAATTCCCCTCTACACATGCAGCCAATATGTAAAAAAGAATTTGTGTGTCCAAATTCATTGATATTAATGGTTAATATCAGATGCTGGCCCTGTCCCAAATAGTGGTGTCGGGATGACGTCAAAACCCGGAAGACAAATTCGCCACTGGTTGGATTTTTAATGAATTTAATGGATTACTAAAATTGATTGTTTTTCAATTTATGAGTAAACTAGGTCTGTGCTAAACATAACTTGACGATACTTTGACATTTTGTCCGAGTGAGTGTTTAGGGTGCCATTTGGGACAGGGCCATTATAGACCTTTTATAGACATTATAGACATTTACAGAGCTTCTCTTCTTTCTCATGCCCTCTTATGGTGTTGTAAAATCCACCTAGCTATACCAACAATGCTAGGTTATTAGCACATCTTTAGAGTATTCAGTCGTTGCGCGTACTATCCCAAAATCCCTCTGTGCCGTGTGGGTCTGTGGAGCTCTCAGAGGAAGCCTCCTGGTTCGTCTCTGTGGCATGGGCAGAAAAACGTCTCTGTCCCGATCCCACCCTATAATCAGTGCTTTTAACAGCTCTCATTTTCTGCTGTATATATAACTGTAATTGTCAGGCAATACTCCCATAGCAATGCATATGTTCGGCAGTAAATTTCAGAGCAAAACTGTGAGGAACCAGGCAAATTTACTCAAACACACACACACAGTATAACACAAAAGCTACATACAGTATGGCTAAATAATGTTAGCTGAGTATGTTTGCAGAGGAAAATCATGAAAAGCCAAATTTTGTTTTTATAAAATAGGAATGAGTAAGTATAATTCACAAAGATACATAATTATGTGTAATATGTCAAACATATGAAGTACAAATGAATAAAAAAGACAATATTAGCCAGAACGCAACACTTTTCAACAACATCATCTTGATGCTGCATTAATATTACCTGATTTTATGAATATGATGTGGTCTGAAGACTGATGCATGGTTTCAGAGGTAGTGAGTGGTTACTGTATGTCATAATTTGATCAAATGAAATGGTAAAAATGATTTCCAAAGTGGAAATGTTGCTATTTTCAAAAATATAAAGATAAAAAGTTAAGTGTTACACACTTAAAGTGTTCATTTTAACACTACTCCGGATCATATATGGTCCCAATCTATTATATATATTAGCTTTAATTCACTTTCACAATGTTTGAATTTAGCAGTCATAAAAAAAAAGTCTTGATGCAGATATGATGACATGATATTCAGTGCTAAGAACAAGCAAAATAGAGATTATGTAATTCACACTTAAACAAAGGGCGAATAAAAAGTTTTTATTCCCTACCTCAGTCTACAAAAAGACTGCATTTGTTGTTTGCACTGCGCGCTACAAGACACTTAAACACGCTGTTAATAATGCGCATGCGTCACAAAAATGGAATTGTTAACGCGTTCATGTATAACACAGCCACTTTTATACACACAAAACAAATCTAAAATTACCATTTGAAGAATTCTCTCATCTGAGAAGGTGCTGGCTTCAGACCTCCTCATCAACTTCAGTGCCAGGCTCATCGTAAAACCAGGCCTCGGTGCGACTGGAGGCGGGAATGCTTACTTTCATGAAGGCTGTCAACAAACCAAAATGAAAGAAGCTAAAAATATGTATAACAAATTGTAAGCACATTCCAACTAATTTATTTTAAACGCAAAATCACCTTCATCCAGGAAAACAAATCGGCATGAGAAACCTTCACATTCTTCTGTAGGCTACATCACATCTCAAGAACTTGACGAGCTTCCTTAATCCTGACAAAAATGCACAGTTAATCATTTCTAAATGTGTTCACCCCCATATTTTACAAAAAATGTTAACAAATGTATTTACAATTTAATTTTAGAAAGAGAAAAGCAATTCAACCTGCCGTCTCGTCACATGAAGATAAAATGGCGTTGTCGTCTTGTGAGGCAGCAGTCATCGAGGGGCGGAGTCAATACAATTCGGCGCGTTATTTTGCACTTTCGGTGTAAAAATAAAATTACACTACATAGCACCCTGTAACTACACTGAAGAGGAGTACTTTTTAACATTGTAGATTGTTAAAGGACAAGTTCGGTATTTTACACTTAAAGCCCTGTTTACAGATCGTATCTGATGAAATAGAACGGTTAAGATTAAAATTTGGACACATGCTGCTGTCCCGAGAATTTTAGGTTTATTTCGCTTCCCCCCCCCCACCCCACAACCACAATGGTTGTCTATATGCACTGGAAGATTCCGACCTAAAAACACATTAAACTTTCGTTTACAAAGACGTGAAACTCACCGAGTGGTCAGGGGTGTTCACTGATATGTTCCCTCAAAAATCGCTGAAAAAGATGCATTCCAACAGGTTTTATCGTAGTTTTTGTCCAACTCCATTGATTAATAGGACATGCTGTGAGACCGCAGCACCTTTACGGTATTACTCCGCCGCTTCTTCTTCTGCTTCTTCTGTGTATTCAATGAAATGCCCGTGGTTTGCTTGCAATTGGCAAAGGTGCATTATCGCCACCAACTGGGCTGGAGTGTCTATTATTCAAGCTCTCAACGGAAGAATCACGGGTGTGACGCGTTTGGCAAAATAGGTCCACAAAAGCGAAATAAACCTAAAATTCTCGGGACAGGAGCATGTGTCCAAATTTTTATCTTAACCGTTCTATTTCATCAGATACGATCTGTAAACAGGGCTTTAAGTGTAAAATACCGAACTTGTCCTTTAATTTAACTCTTTGGGAATTAATAACTTTTAACACTGCAATTTTGACACTGCCGATTTTACTGTGTAAGCTTTTCAGACTTTACAGACTTTCATAATGATCGAGTTCAGATTTAACAAAATAACTTGGGCTTCATAAACTAGTCTGAAACTGAATGTATAACAGCTCATAACGAATTCTTGACTTCAGTTCAGCTGCACTGGTTTTATTGCTTTCCTATTCGATACAACAGTTTCTTCCCAGTGAACATAACAAAACCATACACAAATGACTGTAGAACTGCCATACGCTCTCATAAAAGTGTCACACATCTGTTGATCAAATATAATGTGTCACTTATACTTGTGCCATGTGCAGAATAGACAAATGCATTGATATGAGGGCTGAACTGTGGGATGTCTCGTGAGTGTCCAGTGCTTTCAGTTAGACAGACATGTTGAATGTGCGCAGTGCCCTATAGTGGCGGTTGTAACTTTGGATGAGCATTTTCCATAGCTCTTGCAGGAACTAGGTGACCCTACAGGGAAAATATAGGGTACGTTTACATGACAACAATGTACTAAAAAGTTAGCATTTTCAGGCTACCAGTCACAAAATATACCAAAATATACAAAAAAATATACCCATTCACTCCCAGTATAAAGCTTGGAAGAGCCTGTTGTGTAAATGCTCCTGTTGTGTAAATGAATGGCCAAAATGAATTTTCAGCATAATTATTCCAGTCTTCAGGGTCACATGATCCAAATCATTCTAATGCTGATTTGATGCTTAAGAAAAATGTCTTATCAATGTTGAAAACTGTTTTTAATTTGAAAACTGAGACGCATTTAAGGGTTCTTTAATGAATAGGAAGTTCAAAAGAAGAGCATTTGTTTGAAATAGATGTCTTTTGTAACATTATAAATGTCTTTAAAACGATATAGTTCCCCCCCCACCCCCACCCCCAAAATGAAAATTAACCCATTTACTCACCTTCAAGCCATCCTAGGTGTATATGACATTCTTCTTTCAGACGAATACAATCAGAGATATATATAAAAAAATGTCCTGGCTCTTCCAAGTTTCCCATTCACTGCCGGAAGCTAGTTATTTTAGTCGATAAAGTTTTAAATATGAATATTTTTCTCACACAAACGCATCGCTTCAATGCAGAAGGCTTTTATTAACCCCCCAGAGCTGTGTGGATCACTTTTAGCATGGATGGATGCACTTTGATGGACTTCCAAAAAAATATACCCATTCACTCCCAGTATAAAGGACATTTTTTTAATATAACTCCGATTGTATTCGTCTGAAAGAAGAATGTCATATACACCTACTATAGGATGGCTTCAAGGTGAGTAAATCATGGGGTAATTTACATTTTTGGGTGAACTATCCCTTTAATGTCACTTTTGATCAATTTATAAAATAAAAGTCAGTGGTGTTTACTATTATATAACTGATTATATAACAGTTACAGAGATAATATAATTAATTACAACTACTAAAAAGTAGAATTATAAAATGAGGGGGAGACCGGGGACAGTTGCAACAGGGGATGGTTGCAACATGTCATTTTTCTCCAATCAGAAACAAGCTAGAGTGATGACACTCATACTGCACATGCACAGTTAACCCTCCCCCACCAAGAAGACAGTAGACATATTCAACATCTGCTGCATTTATTGAACAAAACTTGTTTTGGAGGTATGAAAGTAAATTTTTTCATGAGATATATTTTTGTCCTGAAATTTTGTATGAATTAATCAAAACTTACTTCGTTTGAATTATTGTTTTGTTGACTTCTAAGTGACATGGTTAGCATGTGTCGAAGTCAGTGTGTCTAGCAGGCACATGATGTTCTGTCATGGCTGATAGGGTTGGGGACGGTTGCAACATGTTATAAATTGCATGTTTAATAAAAGTTTGTTGCATTGCAAATTGTTAAATTCTTCCTGTCTGACACTGAAATATGGAGAGATTGAATAGCATCTGTAACACCTGCACACTGAATCTATGTAGGCCTATGTTCTACACATGAACAAACAAAACTCAATAACTGTTATTTGATAAATATGATAAAAATAAATAAATAAATAGTAGGCTACAATAATATTATTGAAATAAATAATACTATAATATTATAGTAGGCCTAAAACAGTTAATATTTTCAGAATTCTTCGCTCATTGAGACAAAAAGCTTAGGTTAATTAGTGAAATTTAAGGTATTTTTAACATGTTGCAACCGTCCCAAGATCTGACTTCTTCCATTCAAATAAATACTGTGAACGATATGTCATATATAATCATCTTTAAATGGTATGGGTAATTAGCAGATAGATGCAAGTTTAATATATACAAATTTGGTTGGTCTAGTCCAAATAGTCTCTGAGTAATTGAGAGAAATGCAAAAAGTGTTGCAACTGTCCCCAGTCTCCCCTATAACTACATTTTTATTTGCTTTGTCAAAGTAAAATGCTTCCATATTTGCCGTCTTTTTTGCTACAATGGTTTCAACTTTTTCCCCCTCATCTGAAGCAGCCACTTAAATGTATTACATTTATTTTTATTTGAAAACAAAAACAGTCTTTCACAAACACACATTTATTGATAATGGAGTCCCTGTGCAATTGATCACGGTACACAATGAGCAGAAAAACAGAGTATAGGTAGCTAAATGAGACCTGATATGCCATATTTATTCACATTTGAGATCAGTTGTTTGCATTGACCACTGTAACACTCATCACAGAACAGTAACAAGAGTTGTACATCACGTTTGAGTTTCTGGAATGACTTTGGTATTACTTTCCCATTTATTTGTGTCCTGGCTGTCCAAATGATCTCAAAGAATTTTGAACACACATATTTCATCCCTGAGAGTATTGCAAATTACAATAAGAGCTTAAACTCTCAACTACTCCATCAAAAAAAAAATCCCAGAAAAGTGCACAATTAGCTCCAGAAGATAATAATATATAAAAACAGTTTGCTGTGAATTATGGACTGAAATCAATTTATGCACTAATAATATTAAGATCATATGGTAACATGCAAATCATAAATAAAAGTATAGATGAAATAACAGTTGAACATAAAGGTACACAATAGAGGCACAGAATAAGTCATATTTATGATCTTACAAAAACAGTATTTCGTGAAAAAGGAAAGTACATAAAGTTGATCTATGCACATACAATGGGCACAGATGATTCACTTAAGAAAAATCACTCGTGTGTTTATGAAATCAACCATTATGGATTATACTTTAAGATAAATAACATGAGGATTTGAGGATAAACAGTAGGAACAAATTACATATCAGTTCATTACATGCACAATAACCATTGTTTAACAGCGTCTTGTACTGTGCAAATAATTACAAACATAAAGACTGTTACAGTACAGCTCAAAAAAAAAAAACTTTAGATGTTTAGACTAAGACTATGTAATGCTCTGGCCCATAAATATTATTCAAGCTAGATTTGAACTCATCATTAAATGCTGTAGTGAGCTCTTCATAGTATTCCCAGCATCCCTTTTATGCTTTACACTACTTTTTTTTTTTTTTTTTTTTAGGACACTGTGACAACATACTCCTTTATACTCATAGATGTTAAAAAAAGCTTCAAGTTCACGCTAGACTAAGAAAACAAGTTCCATTCATCCACAAATCAAATCTCCAAGATGTTAAATGACTATTAAAGCAGTCAACCATTTAGCAAGCATTTATTAATGCTATGAATTGTCAAACTAATAAAACTCTCATCCAGAAATTTAGTTTTTAACATTGTATTAAATAAATTAATCTTTTGCATATACAACATCCTTTATTATCTTTTAGGATTTAGGAAAGTCACTGAGAAAGAAGGTATAAAATACTTAATTTGTTAATAAACAAACAAAGAGATGTGTGTTGAAATATGGTAGTGATTCTAGTGAATGACCCATTTCTACCAGAATACTGACGGTTCATCAATAAAGTGCTTAACTCAGACAGAAGAATTGAAGTTATAAAACTAAAGATGTAAAAGTCATGAAGATATAAAACTCATAAATGAGCAGAAAAAGTGAACACACTGCATTTGGATGTCATATAAAATAGATCATATTGTAATTAAATGTAATGGGGGTGAAATGTAATGAAAAATTAAACATTATACAGATGCATTTATTCTATAACAACATATTTATTATTCTATAATTATTCTGTAATGTCAGGAAATAAATATGTGTACATGTAGACAACAATAAAAAATGTTATTTTCTAATAGTCTTATAGTCCAAGAACTACAAATTTTGCATGTTTTATTTTAAACTGGCAACAATTGCAACTTAGTCTCTGAAAACAATGTCCCAGTTCAATGGATAACTACTAAAGCATCAGTTCACCCAAAAATACAAATTCTGACTCTTTTGAGTATAATGAAAGTGGGAAAAGACTGTGCACGGCTATCAAGCTCTAAAATGACAAATAATGCACTGTATATTCCATGTCTTCTAATTCAAAGTGATGTGTGTCAGGAACAGACAAAAAATTAAGCTATTATTCAATGAAAATGTTGACATCTGCGACTGCAACTGGGTGGAAAAGAACAACCATTATGCTATTCAAAAAATAAAGTCAAATACAAAAGACTAAGACAAATTATGACAGAATTTTCATTTTAGGGTGAACTAATCCTAAAGTTCTATTCTTTCGATTGATTTTCAAACATCTGTTAGACTTAATTCAATTCCATGGAGAAAACCATTTAAAGGGGTCATGATATGAGAAATCAAATTTGCTTTGATCTTTTGAGATATAAGAGGTCTTGTTACCATTAAAAAGTCCTGCAAGTTTCATAGTTAAAAAACAAAGCATTTGTTTAATCAAGTTCCAAAAACGGCTCATTTGGATATTGTGGGATTTGTTGCATCCCACAAGCAAATACATTTGCATATGCCTGACTCCAGAGGAAGACCATGATATAGTTATACATCATCACACCATAGGCCCCAGCCACTGGCGTTCAGTCGCTCAGTGGCTATATGTTTGTCCGGAGCATTTTGTTTAGTACGTTCGTTGAAAGATGAAGCGGCCAACTGTTTTGAAATTGACAGCAGCTGCACAAACCGTAAGTAAATTATTTCATAATGCTTTGTCTGTAAATTACGGTTTTATGTGGATAAAGTTTTCAAAACACTTACTCGCGTGTAATAGCGAGTGGACGTTGATACTGTTTCCTATGCAATGACATTAGCCAATCATAACAGTGGCCATTTACTGACAAACCTTAAAGGAGCCGCCCCTTAAAAACTGATCACTTCAGACAGAGGGTCAGAATAAAGGTGGAAAATAATAGTTTTTCTGCATATATATTTGTTTTTGTGTGTGTATGCGCAACATAACTTTATTAACATTATAAGTGAACCTCAAGAAACATAAGAAAAAAATTAAATCCATGTCATGACCCCTTTAAAAATGTAGCAGATCTCTTCCACTGTGGTGCTACTGGTAGACTGTTCTGAGATCAGTTGACAAGATCTCTTTCTCTTTCACACAGTTTATTGTCCAGAATTTCCAGGACCCATCCCCTCCTCTCACCTATCTTCACTATAGGCTCAGATGAAGTTATTGCTGATCTGACGCTGATGTTCAAATAAATCCTCGATTTCAGCGCTGTAGGCATCACCTGTGAAAGAAGAGTGCAGCAGACAGGGAATTTAGATACTAGTGCGCTTGAGCATGCATGTTGTGAATCATTCACTGATATGGGGATCATACCTGCATGGCAGCCGTACATAAACACTCTGTGTCCATCATATTTACATCGACAACGCATGACGTTGTTCATAAAGTCTGATTCAGCCATATCCAGGGACGGATTTACCTCAACCTGACAAAACACACACAAGAATGAATAGAACCAGTCAGTAATTATGTCAATTTGTAGGGCAACCCAGAAGGACTATTTACCATGGGTTCCCTCTGGATTATTTTTTATTTATTTTTTTTAAGCAGATTATGGTCTTGTACTTCTACACCTTGTACTTCTAGAGACTCCAGGTGGTTTGCAGTTCTGGAAAATGGTGGCACTGGAGACTATAGGGTTAATATCTTTAAAATTAATATATTTTCTTCTCAACCTGTTTTTTTGTGACTCTGGTGCCCCAACGAGCATTTCTTTCCAACGGACACAACTTTAAGGGATAGTTCAACCAAAAATGAAAATGCTGTCCTCATTTTCCAAACCTGTATGAATTTCTTTCTTCTGTTGAACACAAAAGAAGATATTTTAAAGAATGTTGGGAACCCGACAAATGACTTCCATAGTATTGTTTTCCTCCTATGGCAGTCAATGGCTTCTGTCAAATGTTTAATTGCCAACATGCTTTAAAATATCTTCTTCTGTGTTCAACAGAAAAAAGAAACTCACACAGGGTTGGAACAACTTGAGGGTAAGTGATGACAAAATGTTCATTGGGTTTGGAATTGGTAAAATGTACTTGGGGAAAAAAATATGATCAACATCGACTTGCCTAATAATTATATAATGAATTAAAGATGAACTGTATTAAATATAGATGTTTTTTTTTTTACAATGCCAGCCTGAAATAATACTATTAGTATCAGTTGCAGACATGCAGAACCAATAAGGACGTGGAGCTTGTAAGGAAATGTTTTGCGAACAGATTGCTCATCAAACCACTTTACAAATTGGCTCCACCAAACCAGACTCTCAAATTACTGTTATAAAATCGCAATATAATAGTTTAATAGTCCAAAAAGATGCTGTAAGCAGGGTAAGAAGTCAAAAGAGCAGCTTTGAGCAACAGTTCGTTATAAATTGAATGTGATTATGCCTACTAGGCTTGAGAACTTTTTAAACGCTGATACAACAGCTTTTATTTTCAGCTCTTGAAATAATGTTCTTAGTAGCCGAAGGTAATTATTCTTGTGAGCACGTTCTAAATGAAAGTCTCACTTATCTTTTTGTTTCGTTTTTTGCACTTTTAATGACACTGTGCAACTTTAACTCTGGACTGTTGAGATCTGGGTCTGTCTGAGCATATGTTTGAGCGAGAAAGCGCCTGTAAAACTGGCGGGCGTAAATTACTCTGAACGTAATTGACCATGTCTAATAGAGGGGGATATAGCATGTTTTTCTCCTCCAGCAGGAAAAGCTTAGCATTGGGTTATTTTTGGTGTAAAATTAAAGACAAGCAACTCAAGGAAAGAGCAACAAGTATGTCTGGTTCATGAAGTATAGATGCTTCATTTACACAGCGTCTTTGCTCAGACGGGGTTGGCATGGGATAGCTGGACTCATTCTACATGGAGATGGTAGCTCTGACCTTTTGACTATCACCACGGCTCATTGCTGTGCCATATATAGCAGCAGCCCGATGCCGGTTTGTAATTAGCATCTGCCAAACGTGCTTAAAATACATGCAAATCTATCATTGCGACATTTTCGAGCAAATAAATCTTCAAAAAGGTCAGAGCACGAAGGTACACTGTAATTAAAACAAAGCTTCACATCAACCTATATTTTACAACTGGGATGTATAAAAGGCATCTTGATTGGCCCCTAAAGCGGCTCTATGATTGGCTGGTTCTGCATGTGAAGCTCAGCTGCGGAAGTGCCCACAGTGATTTGGATGATTAACACGTTTCCAAAGTTAATGACAGAGAAAAAGTGGAAAAACTGCATCCTGAAAAGAGAATCTACTCTTGAAAGAATAGTGAAAAATGTTTTGTGCCTGGAAGACTCCAGTCTTCCACCGTTCAGATGTTTTGAATCATTTCACCTGCATGATGTAGTCTCCAGGTCTCACATCGGTGATGTCTATCCACTGGCAGTCGATGTCGTGGCGGTACGTGTCCCAGCAACCCACTGAAATGCCTTGATCTCCATAATTGTAGCATGAAAAGCGTTTGTGAAGTCCTGGAGATAAACACAAAAACTGTTTTATTTGCTCTCGTAAACCAATTTGCGCTAGTATAAGGTTTTAACATAACTAGTCTTTTACCCTCAGGACAGAAGGTGTCTTCCAGACAGAAACTGGCTTTGTGTCCTTCAGCCACTCTGCTTCCATTGAGTGTGAGGAGGTCATAATGCGTGAACACTTCAATGCTGTGATAATGCCTGAATTAAACAAAAAATAATATAAGTACAAGTAGCATTGTATAATTAAGTGATTGCCAAGGCAAGCACCACAATTACTATTGCCCGTACTGACTGTACATACCTTTACTGCTCGTGCTAAGCACATAAAAGATCATTTAAATCAGGCAACTTGTTTGAGGACGATATTGAGAATGTATCGAATGCAAACTTGAGAGAATCGAACCGTTAAAAATCCCAGAAGTAATCGCTGCGTAAGATGTAAGCTTTAAACTTCTTGTATTGACTGTAAGATTTCGTCAATCCTATAAGATCATTACAAATCACACTGTACAAAATGGATCTAATAAACTTTGTAAAACATGTATGTAGATTGTACGATGATGACACCTATTGAATCGTAGGCTACGACGCAAGTTAGTATAGAAGAATAAAACGTCATCAGCATGTGCTAGTGGTAAACAAATAGAGCAAGATTAATCACACTTTGGCACTTTGTGGTTTTTATGTGTGCTATTTCCAAGTGAAACGGAATATTGAATAGAGGGGGCGGGGTTTTATTTTAGCGCACCTCCTCTCCATCCCTCGCTCATTGCAGACTGATGGTTGGAGGGAGTGGTTAAAGATATTCAACCCAAGCCGTCAAAACCGACGTCAGAGACGGAACGCCATTCCAGAGCGGAAGCAAATTTTCATATTTTGATTAAACAACTTTTTTTTCTGTGTATTAACTTAATAACTTAACACAAATTAATTGTTCACCACAAGACTAGTAATGTGCACTAACGAAGTAAATAGGGTCAATTGTGATTTCATGACGGCTTTTAAAAAGAATCTTAAAGGACAAGTTCGGTATTTTACACTTAAAGCCCTGTTTACAGATCGTATCTGATGAAATAGAACGGTTAAGATAAAAATTTGGACACATGCTGCTGTCCCGAGAATTTTAGGTTTATTTCGCATATTCGTCGTTAAAATAAAACGATCTAAAATAATATGAAAATAATAATATGAAAGAAATGTTTCAATAGGTTATTAAATTTGTTTGTGATGTTACTGTATGTTGAATTTATTGTGTATTGGACGCTACTTATAATAGGACGGTAAGTTGAGCAACAAGATCGCAGCACTTCTGGGCGTTCTGTGCCCTCACATCCTTCCGAGTTCTTTCTTTCAAGGCAACCTGGCAAAACAAGTCCATTCTTTGCGTTCTTGGAATTGAGAAAAAGCCTAGTATTAAATGTGTTATATACCACTCCGAATTCCTTAGCAACTGTACATAGTACATACCTGTAGTAATGTTCTAGCAACACCGTATAATCATGTTAAATATGCTAAATACCACCAAAAACTTTAGATATACAAAGACAGTGCACTCATATTACTCGAAGAAAGTGCAAAGCACAATATGGCGGAATAAGTCCTGCCTTCTAAATAAAAGAGCCAAAAGCTAATTGGTAAATTCATTGCGCGCTTAGAACTGCACGTGCATTGGCTGGTCAAGCCTGGAAAATAAGCGTTTTTAATGCCATTTAAGCATGAGAAACAACATTTATGGGACAGTTCATGTCAGATTTTGTTGCTGATTTTAAATGTTATTTAATTGGGAGTTCAGAAAACAGTTTTTGAAATTTCAGGATTCCCCCATTCAAGTAGATAGGACTGGCTCTCGGATGCCCCGAAATACAGTAGCTGCCCGGAGGCGTCGCAAATATTGGCGCAGAGTGAACAGACTTTCCTTGAAAGAGACTTTGATACCACTCACCCACAACACCCTAGAAAAATGGCAGGAGTTTTCCCTAACTCTATTCCAGAATATGTAAAAATGTAGTTGACTTATATTTCATGCTGGCTTGTGAACATGGGCAGAACAAAGGTTCACTATGGACCACTGTCTGATGACCTCATTGCTCCTACATGAAGGTGTTGGCTGCTACCGTAACACCCTTTACAGGAAGTTGTTGTTATGCTGACAGGGTTACGCTTGCAGAGTTGTTTATTCAGCTCGTCTGAATAGACTGCTTTCAAATGCCAACTTCTCTGGTGTTTTTAAAAGATTAATAAAACAGGTTTGGCCTGCGAACACGCAAAGCCCACGACTCCTCCACAACAGAGTGCCTTGTTCCCACAGAATGGGTTTGCAATTATTTTCAGAACACATGTAAAGGGAGTGAAGGTGCTCAAAGCAACTAATAAATCTGAAAGATGACGGCAAGCTTTTTGACCACCCATGACCGGTTTTATAAACAGGAGTGTACGTTCCTTTCACTGCACATTGAAATAACTGAGTGAACTCAACTGAAAGGAAATGTACCCACAAATACTCTTCTAGTCATACGTCAGGGTTATTCCTGCATTATTTCAGTCAGGACCACTTTGAGAATGAAATTTATTGACAATCTTTGGATTTGGCGAGAGGCTTAGGCTCTAAGCAGGGCCGGATTAACAATTTCCTGGGCAACAAGACTCAAGGCCCCCCGTAGTTAGGGGGGTTCGGGGGCATGCTCCCCCGAGAAATTTTGGATTTCTCTGACCTACATATGTGCAATTTAGGACTTTTGAAGGCTCAAAAATTATAAGAAATAGGCTAGCTTTAAAACCTTGTCATTAGATTATTTGTCGATACCTGCTCTCTCCTCATCTTCATATTTCTTATTCTCTCAGTATTCTTATCCTGGCCTATTCTACCTCTCCTAAAGCTGAACTTTGACTGATAGTCTTTTCATTTTCGTCTGTGTCAGTGACGAAAATAAACATAGGCTCAACTGATATTTATACGTTTTATGAATCATTTTCTTGTTAATTTTAATGTTAAATGTTAATTTACTCAAGGCTACCAGGAAAGCTGTAGCCTAAGTCAGTATAGCCATTAGGAACCTTCTGCAAGCTTTGGGATTTGAAAACGTCTGTTTTTAAATGTTAAAAGTAATTTTAAATAATACAAATTATAGACTACGTTTACCGCAGTTGGTGGAATTGGCAGACGTTCCCTTAAGCATCGCGCGCTGTGGAAACGCGTCAAAGCATTTTCAGGTATAATTATGCAGCATTAATGCACGAATGATTTTGAATGAATATTTTAATCATGTCGATATACAATGGTCACATAATGTTAAAACTAATCTTGCTATTGATATCTTTGTTAGACTACCGACCCTATAGAACAAATGTCCGGCTAATATCGAACCAGGGCTCGCAAAATCGCCTGCCCGACGTCCGGGGGCTATATTGTTTTCGATTCGGGCTACCAAAATGTATAACCGGCCTGCCCAACGGGCTATCTGAAATACTGTTCGCTTAAGTCTTGTTATAATCAGATTCAGCGCGTTCTTCATCTTCAATCCGCAGTGGCTCCGAGCAGAGCGCACGTCAGAAACAGAGGACAGGGTGTGTGTGTGTGTGTGTGTGTGTTCATCTGAATCTCATTGGTCTGTCAATGTCAGAATATTTGAGATGACCAATCAAATCAAAGTAGGCGGGCTTTATATACACAGAAGCTTCTGAGCGCGAATTTGAGCAGAGCGACTCGCTTTAGTTTACGGTCAAGTGCGAGATAAGATGTAAGTAAACTAAACATTTCCTATTTGACAGTTTTTTAGGTCATAAATGTGAAACGAATGACAAAAATGATCAGACAAACGAATATACTTTGTCGAATTTCGCCATTTTGAACTGAAAATAGGCCTATGTAACGTGACTAATAATTAGTTTGCTGTCATTGTGAGGGGACATTAACAGAGCATTAACAAAGCCGTTTTCATGTTGGGCACAAGATTAATAATGAATGTGTAAGTATTGAGAATTAATATACAATTTGTAGCCTTCAGTAAATTAAAGTTCAGCTTTAGGAGGGGAAGAGACAGGGCAAGATGAGGAGACTGAGAGAAAAAGAAAGAGTGATGGATAAGAAGTGAGAGCAGGTATTGACAAATAATCTACTGCCCACTGACGTTGTTTTAAAGCTATTTCTTATCCTTTTTTGGCCTTAAAATGTCTTGAAATGGACAAAAAATTGAAAAATGTAACCCCCTAATAACCTTAAATGCAGGACCTCTTTGATTATAAAGCCCTGTCTACGGCCCTGTATTAGGAATAAGATCAATAATGAATGTGTACATACTGTGAATGAATTTAATAAACTTAGGCTACCTAGCTTTCCTAGTAGCTTTCAGTAAATTAATGCGTCTGAGAAAATGATTCATAAATCAACCTATCAGATGACCCTATGTTTACTTCACTGACAGACAAAAATGAAAAGCCTATATCAGTCAAAGCTCAGCTTTAGGAGGGGAAGACAAAGAGAATATGAGTGTGATGCTGATGAGGAGAGAAAAATAATCAGCTGCCCACTTACATGGTTTTAAAGCTATTGTTATCCATTTTTTTTGGCCTTCAAAACATCTTAAAATGCACATATGTAGATCAGAGAAATACACATTTTCTCGAACCCCCCTGACTGAGTATGAGTGAGTATTAGACCCTAAACTAAAGTGTTACTTTTTAAAATGTTTTTATCATACCCTCATTGGGGGCTAAGTCACAGACATGACTGATTCATGTTCCATACTTGTCACACACATTTCAGTTCAGTCAGAACCAGATGCATATTTGTTGATATTTTGTGTTTTGAAAAAGTTTTTGATTCATTGTTTTGACTCCTAACCAATTTTCTACATTGAAAATTGTCTTTTTATCTGGGCTAGTAAAATTCATTTCGGGCTACCAAAATCTGAAGAGTGCCTGCCCGAAGGGCTACCAGAGATTTAGAAATTTTGCGAGCCCTGCGAACCTGAAATGAACTTTACCGCACTCAACCAGCGGGAGTGCATTTCACGAATTAGTAATCGCTGGCGTTCAGCGGGAGGAAAGTCTGCGTGAACCCGCGTAGATGCAGTTTATGCAGTGAAGACTGTAAAGAGTTTGATACCTGTATTTCCTACCTGTCAGGGCCCCCTAGATGTCATGGGCCCCTGGGCAAGTGCCCAGTTGCCCTAATGGTTAATCCGGCCCTGGCTCTAAGTTGCTCGAGCTGCCATACCAGACAGCTTGAGATACATCCTTGAGACACAAATCCCACAAGCCTTTTAATAACCAAATGTTTCTTAGCATATGTTAAGGAGATACAGTGATCACGTACATAGAGTTTCTAATACAGAATCCACTGCTCTATTATGAAGATGCTAGGAGGTGAAGGGGTGGAGGGTGGGTGTTAATGTCTGTGCGAATGATGTTGAATGAGCTTAAATACTATAGTTGATTAGAGTTGGTGGAGTAACAAATCAGCTGAGCGTCAGCTGATATTGTTTAGAGATCAGTGGTCTGTCTGAACTACGCTTGAATTCCATTTGATCATTCAAGCTCTATTTAGTTTCATGTGCTCTCTGCATTATTTTAGTACCCGAGTTATTAAAAGAATAAATGCAAAAGCTGATTCTGAGTGTTCCAGTTGTGGAGGATGCAGACGACTACCATGATGTAATAAAAGGTACTTTACTGGGACTGTACAGCGAAAACAGCGCTTGACTACACCACATGTCTGGATGGATATATGCTGCACTTATAAGACTATACATTGCCATGAAAAAGAGTAAGAAAAATAAATTTCATATAAAACTCAATTTTACATTTTTTTTTTTTAAAGAATAAGTCATAAAAAATAAAAAGTAATTTTAAAATGGTTGAAATGAATAAAACAGGAAGAAAGCAAAAAAATATATAATATTATAAAAATAATAAGAACAATAGAATAATAATACATGATGATAATATTAATAATAATAACCTGAATTGTTTCTTTACAATGCTGAAAGCCTATCTATCTATCTGTCTATCTATCAATATCTATCTATCTATCTATAAAATGGGCTTGACATTAACTTTTTTTGGTCAGCATTTTCACTGGCCACAATTTTGACATTGATACCATGGTGAAAAGTGCCGTTTAGACATTCTTAATATTATCTCATAATTTGGCAGCAGATTTATTAGACTGCTGTCACTTTAAGACCTGACGCATGGATCCATTATACTGTTATGTTATTATTAATTATGTGAATCCTCATCAAGACCGGCATTTTGACATTATTTTTCGGTGTATTTGACTGTTTAAGAGCAATAAGCAGCGAAATTTAGTATTGAGAGGTGGCTTTATGTGTGCACACTTTGGGTGTGAGCACAAAATCTACGTGAATGAGTAAAATTATGGGAAATACGGGCAATCCCATGTCGAAATTCAAGCCCTGTAACACCAACAATATTCATCCAGAGTGAGTGAGGGGAGGCGGGTTTGTGTGACGCTGTGTGATATTTAAAACAATATAAAAATAAATAAAAGTAATAGACAGGAAAAGAAAAAGTGAAACAGGAAAGAAAAAGTAAAAATTATAATATAAAATTATTAATAATAAAAATATTCTGAAGAGAATAAAATAACTTTTACTTTAACTAAAATAAAAATGTAAACTGGATTGCAGGTAGCTAATGAATAAGATTCAGTTTTTGTCACTGAAACATCTGTGCAAATGTTTCTTGGTATTGGGGTCCAGTTTCCTTTATGCATCATACTGAATTCTCAGCAAGGGGAGCTTTTTATAAAACAAGATGACCAGACTATGTTTTCCCAGCAGATCTCAGGCTGTTGTTTCATTCTGTATAGACATTAAAACAGAAGAAAGAAGGAAACCCTCACCTGTGGCACTGGTGCCAGGTCCAGGACTCTCTAGAGGAGCGTGGACGGAAGTCGGCTCTGCCCAAGTTCATGATACGAGAGGAGAAACGCAGAAGCCGGCGGTGTCCGTAGGGCCACTGCATCCGGTTGGCAGAGGAGGAGAGACAGTTCTCCTCATGAGCACAGGTGAGCAGGTGCAGAGGCCTGTCTTCCAGGTAAGCGCTCTCCTGCACGAGCTGTGCATCCAAAACCAGGTCAGGTGCCGCTAAAACAAGATGTTGATTAATTCATTGGGATCATTCAGTGCAGATACAATTATAAAATGCATCAGATTTTGTCATTCCAAATCACTTACTTTCAGAACAGGTGACACCTGCTGCTTTAGCCCCGCCTCCTCGAGGGCAGTGGACGTGATTATTCCGACGGCACTGCTGGATGGACATTTCTGTTCCCACACAGTGAGTCCCACTCAATGTCACTTCTGCTGCCGAAGGGTCTCCTTGCCAATAATATGTGTCCTATACACAGGAAGGCCAAATCTTATTTGTCTGCATATCGTATGCTATGCTTAATATGCAAGGTAGGTAGTTGACATGAAATACTTTTGGGAAGATGATATGCCCTCTAGTTTCACAAGTTATGAATAATCTTAACTATTTTAATTTAGCACTTCCTACAGTACTTGTTTATACCTAATTATGCTTTGTACTTAATTAATATGATTATACTGTATGTATGCACCATTTACTAGTTAAGTGAAGTAACAAGGTGAAGCCAACAAGTTAACCAAAAGAAAATGAAAGAATAACCTTCTACAAGACTTAGTATACACACACCTATATTAATTCATATTCAGTTTAACTTAAAATCTACATGATGATGTTAATCTACTTATTTATGGGTCCAGAACTTGGTCATTAGTCCTTATTACCAGAAATAATGCAATTTTACCCTTCTTCCATTTTTTGACGTGAAAATGAAGCACATTAATTGTCCAATTTTCCCCAAACATATTATAAATTATACTGAATTTGTACTGAAAACACACACTAATCCTGAATTTATTTAATGCCGATTTTTTGGGGGAAGAAAGATTAGATGATCTCCATTACAGTTTTAAAACAACTCATTTTTAATGAAGTAACTGAATATAAATAACCCTAACTTAATTCATTCATTCATTTATTTGGGGTTTTGATATGACCTGGACATTTCTTTGAGATTTCGTAAAACAGTTTAGTTCTGCACATGTAGTACAGAGACAGAATTAAGGTCAACAGTGTGAAATGAAAGTATAAATGCCTTGATTCCTGTTTTCAACTATTTCTAAACCTGTCCCACCTCTTCATCTTCACAAAACAGCTACTGTATAACACTTATGTTTCCCAGAAGTATCCAAACCCCTAAACATGCACAGGAAGCTCTCAAATGCAAGGCAACCAAAGCAACATATTAAGAGCGATTACTGGAAAACACAACATTCTTTTCAGCAGTCTCACCTGATGGGCACGCGAGGCGAAACCAAAGCCCAGTTGCCTGCACACCACCATAGCTTCATTTATTCCCCAGTTTTCACTGCAAATCGTCCCCCAACGTTTTCTGCCCCCCACCTCCATGAGCACCTCCACACGACCCTCAGCCGAATCCCTGCCGCCTGCCAACCGCACCTGAAACACAAACATGCTCACAGGAGTGAAAACTACACACGCAGTGACCTCAAAGAATAAACAAACACTTTGGCAAACAGATGATGCTAGAACGTTTCTCAGAACTAACTTCACTTTCCTAGGGGATGTTTAGCGGATTAAGTGTGTATATTTAAAATAAATGCCATAATGCATTTAAATGTACATATTTAAATGTAGCGTTTGGCAGGAACTTTCATTAAAAGCTTATCTATTTATCAGTTTGTGTATTCCCTGGGAGACGAACCCATGACCTTGGTGTTGCCAACGCTGTTTGAGATACAGGAATGAATAACTACCATATAATACATTATATAAAATAGCAAAGTCTGTATATTTATTTAAAATAAATGTCATTTAATGCACTAAATGCAAAGAAATTTTAAATAACGTATATTTGTGCATTATATAACGCAAAGACATTTTAAGTGTGGCCAAAGGGGTACTTCACCGCTGGCAAAATGGCCTTTAAATTTTTATTTATTTTATTTTATTATTATTATTGGTTCTTACTGACTATAGAAAACAGAGAAAAAAATGCTGTTGTCTTCACTTTTGCCAAATAGCTAGTAAAACTTGTAACACCCATAATGCACTGGGCATGTTGGTGACCAAGGCTACTCCAGCCAGTCTGCTATGAATTTGCTTACGAGAGTCAAATACCGCTTTACTTTAGTAGGAAATACTTTTTTAGCAAACTTTTAGTCACTTGCCTTGTATTACTCCCGGATGCAAGAATTCAAAGAGTAAACATTTAGTAGGAGTGAGTTATTTTCAGATTCCAGTGAAAGATCCAGCGTGTTGTAGGCCGTGACTAATTTAAGGCAGCAAAGAATCGTAAATACGGAGAGAACGGCGCGAGAACCTCAATGTTTGCAGTCAACATTTCAAACTTGATGAGCACGAACACTCGTGTTTTAGGCCAAACGGAGGGGAAAAACTGAAAGAACACCCAACCCAAGGCAAAACGCTGTCGCGTACAGGTAAGAAAGCTGTTTTAAGTGTTCCATTTTTACCATAATGCAACATAATGTAAGACAACACAATAAAGAGTAGTAATACAATACCCTTACAATAACGGTTTTGTTAATAACCATCTGTTGATCCAACTTGTCTGTGGCCAGGTATACAAAAAATGCAGAAGAATAATAGTTTTCACAAAAGCTCTGGATCTGTAAAAAGTCCTTTTGCTGACAAATAAACATGAATTTCTCTCTCCAGGTAACATGGAGAACAAGTCAACATTATTCATTTACATACTGTATACTACCAACCCACATTATAACAATACAAGGCGGGTCGAAAATCTACAAAGCTACACTTTAAGTGTCCAAATATTTTTGGGGACTACTGTGCAGATAACATGACTGATAGGAGCTATCTGAAATATATCAGAGTAACCTGTGATCGTTTTGCTCACCGTGGTGTCCACGCCTGTCTTAGGAACATAGCATTTGACAGAAGCATCCTGGCTGTGTTTGAATGTCCAGGGAGGGACTTCCTGGAAGAAACAATCCAAAATGGAGCGCTCTGTGCCAGTGCACTGGACAGAGTTAATGTGGATTGGCCCCGTCCCTGTAGAACAAACAAACATTAAATGTCACTGGGGAATCACAAGTTAAAAGTCTCAAATATGAAACAAAATAACAAACACTCGGCCTGTTTGAGTTCTTTCTGCCACAGAGAACACTAGATACTTTCTAACCGACCCTTTCCAAAAATGGCCTTAAAAAACATAACTGACCAACTGCTGCCATTTGTCACTTTCTCAAACTAATCTTTGATCTTTACTGATGTAAATCTATTGAGGATAATTACTGAGTAACTGAACAATTCATTGTTATAAAAATGGCAGATAAATAAGCTTTGCATCGTCACAATTCATCCGGCCCATGTAAGAATAATATCCATTAACTAGATGTACCGCATGGCGGTACAAAATATGACCGCCGCTCAGGCCTGCACTGGCTTTCCACAAAAATAAATGACGTGGAGCAATTTGGCTGTATTGCGTGTTTATGTATATACCTAAAAAAAGTAATAGTATGTGCATGTCTGTCTGTGTGTGTGTGTATGTGTGTGTGTTTGTGTATGTGTGTGTATGTGTGTGTCTGTGTGTGTGTGTGTGTGTGTGTGTGTGTGTGTGTGTGTGTGTGTGTGTGTGTGTGTGTGTGTGTGTGTGTGTGTGTGTGTGTGTGTGTGTGTGTGTGTGTGTGTGTGTGTGTGTGTGTGTGTGTCTGTGCGTGTATGTATGCGTGCGTACATGTGTGTGCGCGTGTATGTTTGTGTGTGTGTGTCTGTGCATGTGGATTTGTATGTGTGTGTATGGGTGTGTGTCTGTGCGTGTGGATGTCAGTGTGTGTGCATGCTTGCGTTTGTTTGTATTCCTGCATGTGGGCCCTTAAGACCAACATACCATAAAAATGTCTTCATCCTCGGTGCCACGGTTCAGGTAGTTAATTAGGAAAAACTGCATTTTTGGGGTTTGGGGGGGCCCAGCGCGGGGGGGGGGAGTGGCCCCCGGGAACCAAAAGAAATTTTTCCGTAAAAGTCTAGTGGGGCTACATGCCCACCAAATTTCATGTTCCCCGGTGTTTCGGTGTCCCTGGTATCGTTGACGAAAAATTCAGTAGATGACGAAAAAAATAAAAAATAAAAACTTTGACAATCCCTATATGATACGCTAGCGGCGGTCATAATTATTACCGAAAACCATGTTGTAAATGGATTCATTCTTATGGGCAGTGTACGCATTACAAGTAATGTGAGTAATCTGATTATGTAATCAGATTACTTTCAAGTAACTAGTAAAGTAACACATTACTTTTACATTTACAACAAAATATCAAACAAGTAACGCATGTTACTTTGTTTTCCCATTTATAAACGGACACCTCTCTTGTCCCCATGTTGAGAGAAACTCTGCAAACCGGTTATGTGAAATAACACAAATATACTTTATGTATTTAATCTCACTTTATGAACCAATGTCTCTGCTGCTGACCTTCGATGATTCAATACTAATACTAATAAGCAAAAACTATTTTAGATAAACATCACATTTGTGTTTTATTTTTTTGTTTTTATTGCTGAGGTAAGTGTCGAACTTTCTCCTGCGTCCCATTCTTCTGCAATCCAGAATGACAGCACAGCTGAAAGGTTTGTTTGAGCCGAGCCCTCTACTGTATACAGACGTGCATTTACATTTCCTTCAACCTGAGGCTTATTCATTTCATTTTTGAAATGAGAAAGATGAGAAAAGGGGACGCAAAAAGTAACTAAGTAACGCAATTAGATACTTTTTAGGGAGTAATGCAATAGTGTAACACATTACTTCTAAAAGTAACTTTCCACAAAACGGGGACGTTCTAAATATTCCTCACACACCAGAGGGCCACACATGAGTCTGATCAGATACAGAGGAGTGGATTTGTTCATGTGAAATCATTATCATCACATTCTTGAGGTTCTATGGAGATAAAAAGCTTGATAAAAAGTATCAGACGTCACAGTTCATTTCCCTCTTTGTTTACTGTGACGTCGGTCGAAATCAGAGTCCAATGTGAGCAGTGTGCTAAAACTTCAGATATGCATCTCACAAGCATGTGAAATCTGCAGCATAAATGTACCACAGCAACATTAGTGTAAGAGTAATTATAAAGTTTTTCCCCATCTCAGAAACACATGCTGGGTAAATGAAGTAGAAATAATGACCAGCTGTTTAGTTTTGAAGCAAAAATGATAGAGCACAAAAGCAAACACAGCACCCTATTTGGACTCGCTTCTGAAGCAAATTGCTATAGATTGGCTAAAACCATGAGGATTAATATGGAAATGTTCCCTCACAGAGAATATTATATATAATCAAGGAGTTAAGCAAAGAGTGGAGACCAAAAGTAAAAGTTAAGAGTCATTGAAAAACCCATTGATCGACTACAGAAAAAAAGAAGAAATGCAAGAGACGTCTAATTATTGTTCATGTAATTTCTCCAGTAGACAGCATGATGACATCATAATTTGGACTCAAATGGCTCAATCAAAACTTTTTCTTTGTGTCATGTGCTACTATAGAAATATAGATATACATATAAATAAATAATAATATATTGTTACAAAATAAATATACACTGTCTACCATAAAAGTTTGGGGTTACTAAGATTGTTAATGTTTTTAAAGTAAGCCTCTAATGCTCACCAAGGCTGCATTTATTTAATAAAAAATTCAGAACAAAAAAACAGTAATATTGTAAAATATTATAACAACCTAAAATAGCTGTGTTCTATTTCACTATTTTTGAATTTATTCCTCTGATGCAAAGATACATTTTCAGCATCATTGTTCTAGTCTTCAGTGTCACATGATCCTTCAGAAATCATTCTAATAATCTGATTTGGTGCTCAAAATACATTTATTGTTATTATTATCAGTGCTGAAAACTAAATCTTTTTGTGGACATTTAAAAAAATCTAATAATTTATGAACATTATACTGTGATTGGGTTTACGGTTACTTTTAATCAATTGAATGGTTCCTTATTTTTTTGTTTTTTGTTTTACAAATAAAAATCTTAGCATAAATATAAAACCATGTATGCACAAAAAGGCAAGTAAATAAGTAAGTATTCCAGAAGTGGCTGAAGGAAAGGGAGTGGTTCTGTGACTGACTGCAGTGAATAGTTTCACTAGAGTGTGGTTTACGGAAAATGGACATTTTGTTCTCCCTAAAATAAAACTACATATATATATTCCGCATTAATGGTGTTTTCCTTTCATGGAATGACTATAATCCCTATTTTAAGAGCAGATTAAATTGCTATATAAGAAATATTTCCTCTTAGCCAAGTGCATGTGTCAGCATCAGTTCCAAGCCAGAGGAAAAACTTAGTGTGTACTGCATACAAAAATATATTCTCACCTTATACATTTTGTCAGTAAAGCAAAAGGTGAACCGGTGAACGTGGCTTTAAAATCCCTTGTCTATAGTGTCTGACTGAAGTAAAAGCAGCTGATACTGCATTCAAACAAATCTCAAAACATGAAGTCATCGAGGGACTTCAGAAACGCTTACTTACTTCTTACTGGGAGGTCAGACTTAGAGAACGCCTCAACAGAATTTGTTGCTTCACGCCGCATTGGCCTTAAAAGATCTACATCGTCAAACAGGGTTCATGCTAACTCCACCATAAAAACATTTCTGAACAAAAAAATCCACAGAAAGAATGTGCTCCACAATGCAGCCACAATGACATCCAATTTTCAAACTTGTTTCCACCACTAAGCACATTAAAGGGATAGTTCATCCCAAAATGATGTAAATGATGACAGAATTTTCATTTTTGGCCGAACTATCCCTTTATGTTATATTAAATGTCTGGAAAAATCTGGCAGTGCAATAAGGACTGTACCAACACCATTATTCAGGATCATTTCTAAATGTGGTAACCACAGTCTGGTACATGTAGCCCATCTCAACAGATTTCCTATTTTTACTGCCTGTCCCAAACAGTCCAGCTCTGTTCTGTCATTGAAACACTAATTTGTGTCTCTTTTCACTCACTATATGTTTTTGTGGCCTCGGCTGCAATGGGAAAATTATACATGACATCTAAATACCTAAAGACCTCGACGCTATAGATGGACAGAAATCATAAGCTTTGATCTCAAGTAGTCTTACATCCGAATGGGTTCAAAAATCAGCAAGTGTAGTCTAAAATAGCTTCTTTTTTTTTCTTTTTTTCCACACCTGCCGATGAAGGGTGATTTAAGAAAATTTACCAACCAAAAATATTTATTAACCAACATTAAACTATAATTTACATTATTTGTTTTATTTCAAATGTAGGCTGTGTATTTTTGTCTCAGTGACAATGAGATTTAGCTTTTTTTCTTTGTGCGTTATAGCAATTATAATCTGATATATTAAAGTCACTTATGCTCACAAAGGCTGCATTTATTTAATCTAAAATACAGTAAAAACAGTAATACAGTATTACAATTTAAAATAACTGTTTTCTACTTTAACAGTAGTGTATATTAGCTTTTACCCTTACAAAAAAAAAAGAAGATGTTTATTAAGTGTGCTATTACTTCTTTAAACTAAAAATAACATTATGTATTTATCAGAAATATACTTAAAACATGAAGTATATAAGTATACTTGACTTATACTGACAGCAAATTCAGTATATTTGACCTATACAGATATTTGGCCTCTACTTTTACTCAATCTTTTGATCGAGATATACACAAAAGTATAATTGTAAGTTTTCTAAGTATACTTGCCTTGTAGTTGTGTTTACTCTTTTGTTTGAGTTGCCTATTAAATACTTCTTTCACAGTTTTATACGGTCTTATAAACTTACATTATAAATCAATATTTTCAAACAAAGAAAACATACATGTTTTGTCTGAGTATGTGAATTTTTGTGTAGTCCACTGGTAGTGTACATAGGAATTTACTTCAGATCTTCTTAAAGTACAGTTAAGAAGATCAAGTAAATTTCAAATATAAAAATGTATACGAATAGGAACATAGTAGTATACTCAGTGCAAAATCAATATATGAAGAGTTCAGATGCAAAAGCCTCTAAATGCCATCTGAAAATTTCTTATAGTATGATAATTTTTATCAAGCTTGTATATTTAAATTCAATAATTTCACTTAAATGGCAATGAAGATTACCTATTAATTGTCATTTAAGTGAAATTACTGAACTTAAATATACAAGCTTAATAAAAATGATCATTCTATAAGAAAATTTCAGATGGCATTTAGAGGCTTTTGCATCTGAACTCTTCATATAAATAGTAAACTATAAGTATGATAAGTTCACTTAAAAAAAACTTACAATTATACTTGCAGTATAAAACTACTAAACTAGTAGTTTACTGATAGTACACTTCAAAGTGTACTTTCATAAACTAAAAAGTGTGCTACAAGTATTTAACTAGTAAACTATCAGTATACCTATAAGTTCACTTGTACTGTATAGTTGCAGTACAAACGAAAAACATAGTTGTAAACTGTGTACTCAACATTTACTACTGTTACACTTAAAATATACTTAAAAGTATAATTTATACACTAAAAAGTGGGCCAATTTAGTCCCAATTAGTAATGAAATAGTACACTTACAAGTATACTTATAGTACATTGATATTAGTCTGCTTACTAATACTTAAAAATATACTTGAACTTTACTTAAATATACTTAATAAAATGAACTTGAAGTATACTTATTTTTTGTAAGGGTGCTGCAAGAAATATTCCATCCATGTGTATAAATAAGCCTAAAGTGGTACCACTTAACAGGTACTTAACTGGTTGCTTTGAATTTAATTCTGAAGTTGCCATTCCTAAAACAAAATATCAGCCAGTAACAGACAAGCAACACATTACATAGCCTATTTGTACTTACAGAATTTGGCACTTGGCGAGTGTTAAATTAAAACCTTGATTGGATTATTTTCATAAGATGAAAGTACTCAACCTTAGGCAGATTCATTTCAAGTCTGTACTTTCATATGAGTCACTACTGGTGCATTACAGCTTATATTTTTAAAGTAACACACCCCTAAAATTATCATAATCCATAAATCAACATTTCATCATTTCAGTTCTTTGAATGGTAGCACCTGATAAAACATCATTATGTGTCAAACGTCATTTCACTTCCTTCCTTTAAAAAAACAAACAAAACAAAAATCTGCACAACATTACTGGCTGTGTTTTTCATCAGTGTGATATCTGGAAGTCTTCAATAGATTGCTACTGTCATCGCTTCGCTCTGACCGGATGAGATAATTGCTCTGCCAAAGAGAAGAGATGCCGCTCGGAATACAGATCAGTGTTGAGTTTTGTCTCAGTCAGCTTAAATAAACTCACATGCAGTGTGGATCTGAGGCAGAGAAAGTTCAGGGAAAGTTCCTTGGCTTAAAGAATCGTCATTCCCGTACGGTACATTCATGCTTTGCGTCTGGAGTGTGATTTCGCATAATGTAAGACATCCTCGTGTCACGTCATAGACTGCTTTCATATTCAGCTGCAGACAGGCGTATCCCACAGATAAGCAGAGCTTTCCAATTAAGCTCAGACTCAGACTTCGTTGGAATCATGATTCATGTGCCAAACTCAGTATAATAACCATGTTTGTAGTTATGAATCACCTTCTTCCCAAAAACACCATATTGGCAGATTGAAGGAAAAAATGAAAAATCTGTCATTTACTTACCCTCAAGTAGTTCCAACTGGTATCAGAATGAGGGTAAGTAAATAATAGCAAATCATTTTTTTGGGTCAACTATTTCTTTAAGCTTAAACTACTGGAATTCTCACCTTGACCCATGTATGCTCCGGAAAGAGCCTCTTTGGCAGAGCCGAAGCCCAGCTCTCTGCACACCACGCTGGCTGAGATACGGTCCCACAGGTGGTCAACCACAGTTCCCCACTTCCCCTCGCGCAGAACCTCGACTCTGCCTTCTCCCAGACGTGGCCCTGACTTCAGGCGCACTGACAGCTATGAGAGGAGAAAAGAGATTGACAAGGTTACTTTCAGGAAATCATCATTTTCCGCCTCAGTCCAAAAGTACCAGGGATATTATAACCACAAAAGACTTTTGAGGACCACCAGTGGGACCGCCTTCCCAAATCTTCAGATTAGTGGTCAACAAATATGGTTTTTTTTTCACTGGTTAATTCTAATAGCCCCAACCCTAAATATCTGTTTATAACCCATGACAAAACGGCACATTACAACTATACACGTTTTTAAAAGTTTGTTACGCTCACCAAGGTTGTATTTATTTGATCAAAAATGCAGTAAAATAATACTGTAATATTATAAAATGTTATTATAATTCACTGCTATTCTAATATATTTTAAAATGTAATTACTCATGTGATAGCAAAGCTGAATTTTCTGCATCATTACTCCAGTCTTCAGTGTCACATGATCCTTCAGAAATCATTCTAATATGCTGATATAAAATTTCTTATTATCAACATTGAAAACGGTTGTGCTGCTTAATGTTTTAGTGGAAACCTTGATGCATTTTGTTCAGGACTAATTGATGAATAGAAAATTTAATTTCAATAATGGCATAATGAGGGTCAAATTAGATTATAGTAATTATTAGTGTTGTTAAGAGATTTATTTTTGTGATTTTTGAGTTATGTATTCAGTATAACCATTAAAATCTAATGATGAGTGGGGACAAATTGGTTATTCTGATACAAACATTAAAAACGTATATTTTTTATATCTGAAATATTAGATAATAGATTTTTTTTTTTTTTTGAATACCGTATTAATACTTTCGTCATTTCCGTCACCGACTTTGACGTTATCAATGTGTCACATTAAGAGTGATGCAAAAGAAAATTTGAAATCCGATTTGAGCTGACAGAGTGTCCAGACTCTGATTGAAATCGCATTTCAAGCCACCTCCAAATGTGGTTTGAATAAGGTTTGAAAAATTCAGGTTTCATGTGTTTTTTTCCTGTCCAGACTATCCGGATAAAATCTGGAAATGCAAAAAATCGGATTTTTGCTGGCAGTCTGAACAGTCTAAATGTTTCAAGGATTACCTGCACAGGGTGAGGTGCCTGGGGTCTGCCAGAGGACATACGAGCAAATTGCGGTCCTGGGACACAGCGGACCACAGCATGGCGACCGTTCTTACAGGGGACGGGGCTTCGAGGGATTGACAGCTGGGCGTGACACTTCGCTAGGCTGGGCTCTGTACCCAGACAATGTACTTTCTCAACCCAGAATCCCTTCTTCTTGGTCATCTGACTCAATCTAAGAGACAACATAGTTCACAAGAGCATTAGTAAGTTAAATTAAGAATAATAAGATGTTCTGATGTAAAGAAATGTGCTTTAGTGTGCATGTAGATATTCGGTAAAGAAGAGTAAACTGAATTCACCTTGTTGTTGAATCCTTGACCTTTTTATCCCATATTTTTCTGTAAATGAAAAAAAAAATGTTGGAAAAAATCTGACAAGTGATTCCTGATGCTGTTAATAATATAAAAATATGATTAATAATATAAAACATATTACACTGGAAATAAGGCAAAATAAATGTACTGAAAGCCACATGAGATTTTGTCGTTAGGAGGCAGTTATAGTGAGTAAAAACTCACTATTCCAGGTCTTGACCAGTTCATTACCATTGTGTCTTTGTTCAAAATAAAGATTCATCTGTTTACATTGCTGTTATAATAATAAAATGTATGGCCCACAGACACAGACATCAAAGAACATGTGTTTTAACTTAATCTACCACTAAACTGGCTTTCAAATATGTACATTCTATAAACAGATATTTCCACTGGCATGTTGGTATCCCGGAATGGGCACAGTAAGACTGTAAAACAAACTGAGAGAGAGAGAGAGAGAGAGAAAGCGTGCGCGAGATAGAGAGAGAGAGAGAGAGAGAGAGAGAGAGAGAGAGAGAGAGACAGAGAGAGAGAGAGAGAGAGAGAGAGAGAGAGAGAGAGAGAGAGAGAGAGAGAGAGAGAGAGAGAGAGAGATCCACCCATGAACACCTGCCCTCTAATGCACCTGTGACATCACAGTGACACATTATATAATCACTGTCATCATCCACCGTCTGTCCAACTAAATGTGGTAGTTATTAAAGATTTGTGCTGGTATAACCCAAAGGATTTTACTCTGATTTAGCTGAATCTGTTTTTCTGACTACACACACAAAATAGTTTATCAAATGTCTACTTTAATAAGGACTTTCAAAATATGTAAATTCAATTCAATTTCAATTTCCTGACGGAAGCGTCTTAACGGATAATATTCAAGAGATAATATCAGTCAACAGAAAAGAAACAAGTCAACTGCTGTGTGGAATCTCCAGTTCAATGACCTCATAAAATATTCTGGATGTTTCTTCCATATGACATTCTGCAGCAGAGTAACATTATAGTAACTCATGTCTAAAGCTACAGAACTCCATCTTAAAAATGATCATTTACAGCTGGAATTCAAATAAATAATTTCATATAATTTATATATGAAGTTATCCTTTTATATATCAAATGCAGTTCTCTGAACATGAAGAGATGCTTTACCATAACTAATATATACACACAGTCTTACAGTGTCTGGCACTGATACCCACCTGCTCATGTAATTAGTCCAAGAGTTCCACCCTTGGTTTACTGCTGAACCAAGAAAACTTAATGATAGAGAGAGCTGGTCTGTTTGGAGACAACAATCATGCCACTGTTTTAAGCATTAGTCTACATACACACAAAACACACTCTCTCTCACTCACTCTCTCACTCTCTCTGAAATGCTGTTTAAGCATTTATTTAAGCAATAGGGCACTCAAATATCTGATATATTGAGTATATTCTAAATAATATAGTACATCTTAAGGACCAATCTCAACAGTCATGACATAATACAATACAAGGACGCAAGTTTTGATGAAAAGGTTTCTTTAACACCAGCCACTTTTATGTCTCCAGGGTTGATTGTTATTAAAAATCCACTTATATATATATATATAAAAAGTGTGAAACTTGCCTACTTGAAACTAAACATGAAACTAAATTGCCTTAGCAATTATTTCCTAAATGCAGGTCATATATTTGGCCATCGCCTTTGATTAGAAGAAAAAGAATTGTGCCTCATCCTGTACAATGTATGTGATATAATACTACATATAAATAATGAAAATAATGAAAAATCTTTCACACCACAACACACCTAAACTGATTATTGTGCTTGACCCTCAAATGTGATTCTCAATGGACTGAAAATGTGTTTAAATCCTGCAATTAAATGACTGAGCCAAAAATTACAGTACAAACTCCATAAATATAGAAGGTGATTTTTCTTTCTGAACACAGTCTGACTGGGGCACTGCTTTAGACCGAAGACCAGAATCCGAACCATTAAAATATTGTATTTCATTTCTTGAGATGCTCGTCTAAGGATATTTCCTTATTGTGGTTTAAGTCTTTCGGTTTCCTCGGTGACAGAGTGTGTCCTGCTGACACAGCAGCCTATGGGGCGCAGCTATAATTGTAATCTGTCTTTCCCTTACTCGCCAGAAACGTGGAAATCTTCTGAGGGACCCAACATTTAATTACAGCATCTTCAGCTGAGGATCCAGAAGAAGCAGTGTCAGGGCGGGGTGGCTCGCGATCTCGGAGACGCTGAGTGGGAGCGTGAGGGATCGCTCTTCAGTACATCTGCCAAGTCTGGTGCTCTTTGGAGACTTAACAAAATGCACGTAATACATGGTGAGGTCAGGTACTGGGCACGCTCACAGACGAGGAAGAGCCAAATGGAGATTCTCTAGGACGTAAGCCACAAAAACCACAGCTAGCTCTATAAGCTCTAATTTAAGTTCAAACAGCATATTCAAGTTGCTGTTTGTGGCATGTCTTTGAGTCATGCATAAACAAAAGCTTGCTTAGGTGTTCCTGTGACCTCAAGATTAGGATTCTCAGGAAAAAAGGCACAAAGCAAAAAAAAAAAAAAAGAAAGAAAAAAAGATAACAAAAACCTGTCAACGATCTTATCTGCTGGGTAAGATTTTTATTTTTTTATTTTTTTTGAGCATAACAAATTTAAAAGCACATTTATCGGGGCATTTTGAAATGCAGCAGCAGACAGGCCTTAGAAGAATCATCAGCAGAATGCACGTACAACACTTATAACGCCCCAGCACAAACCTAAAAAAGCTTTTAGGCCGCAGACCCATAAGATTAAGGTGGTGCTTTTTATAATGAGCACATGGGATGGCATGCCAGCACGGCCAAAGTCCATTCACACGATGGGAATAAAATAGTTGTGCTGAGAGTGTGGTAACTCAAAAAAATGCCTCTGAATGCCTCTATTTCAAACCAAATTATTAACTAAACTAAGAAAACCTGCTCAGAGTTAAATGGATTTGCATGGTCATGAAATAAAAATGTGCTCGTGCAACAGACAAATAAGAAGGTTGGTTGGTAGGTAGGAAGGAAGGAGGGGTAGAAAATAAGAAGGGAGGTAGGCAAACACTGTAGATTTGGTGGATAGGTGTAAGTAGTTTGGGTAAAGGTAGGTAGGTAGATAAAAATGGTAAATATGTAGAAAGTAGGTAAATGATAGGTAGTTAACCAAGAAGGTATAAGACAGGAGGGGGATGAAAATAAGTAGGTAGATAGGAGGATAAGTATTTAGGTAGGTAAAAAGGTAGGTAGGCAGTTTGGTAGGAGTTTAAAAAATAGGTAGGTAGAAAGGTAGGTAGGATGGTAAAAAAAAAAAAAAAGAAGATAGATAGATAGGTAGGTAAGTAGGCAGTTGACTAAGTAGGCAGGTAGGTATAGTTAAATGATAGGTAGGTATGTAAATTATAGGTAGTTGACTAGTACATTAGGTAGATAACTAGGATGGTAAAAAGATTGATAGGTAGGTAACTAGGTTGCAGGAGACGGAAATATGTATGCAGGCCGATGGATAATGTGGATAGGTTTCTAAGTAGTTAGGCAAGTAAAAAGGTAGGTAAAAAAAAGAAAAGGTAGATATGAAGGCAATTAGTTAAATGATAGTCAGTTATCCAAGTAAGCAGGTAGGAGGGGAAGAAAATATATAGGAAGGTAGTTCGATACTTTAGATGGGCAAGTACAGCAAGCTGGTTGGTGGCTATATGGATAAGTAAAGTAGGTTAAAAAAAAGGGGTTGGAAGGTGAAAAGATAGGTAGGTGAGTAGGTGAATGATAGGCTGACTGTCACAAGTTGTTGCAGGCAGACAGATGAAGACAAGGCAAGTTTATGTATATAGCACATTTCATACACTATGGTAATTCAAAGTGCTTTACACAGAAAGGAATGAAAATAATCCCAAAATAAAAACAAAGAAAATTAAAACAGTTATAAAAGGAATTAAAAGAGTAAAAATACATAGAGATGATACATAGATAAACTTCTCATCTGGCATAAACACCGGTGTATCATATTTTTCACAGCTCCCAGTTTTACTCTGATATTTTCATTGTGGTATTCTTTCGGCGCGCTTAAGAAATCTATTGTACATCTCCAATAGACCCGATTTATCCCCAAAATCGGACAGGAGGAGCTCTAGGACTGACTCACGGGGTAATCTCGGGTTCACTGCCCCATCAGTCCGCACCCCAAAGATTTGTTTGGGAGCTCTAGGAATGGAATTGGTCCCCCACAGAACCTCAAGTTTAATCCATCAAACTCACTACTCCACCACAGACTCAGGTCATCAGCATGGTTTCATCTCTCAAGTTCCCCAATTAAGTAATTTAGGATATGTTTGTCTCTTACACAATTCTCAGTGCCATTTGAGTTCAGTTTAGAATCAAAAAGAGGAATACAGTGCAATCAGTTGGACGTACAGTGGATGCAGTTATAAAAAGTATTAAAAGAGTAAAAAGATTATACATAGATAAACTTCTTATCAGGCAAAACAAGTACATACTTTCCACAGCTGCTTGTTTTACTTTGAGCTTTTCCCATGTTGATTTGTACTGTGTCTGTGGTGTTCAATCTATTTTGTACGTCTCCAATAGACCAGATTTTCCCCTAAAATCGGACAGGAGGAGCTCTAGGACTGACTCATGGGGTAACCCTGGGTTCACTGCCCCACCAGTGGCACTCCAAAGAATAAGAAGAATAAAGTTCCAACATGAGTTTAATAACAAATATCCAAAAGGTAAACAGAAGGTGGCTTCACACATAATCATAAGACAGACCAGACAGAGAATGAACGCGAGGGAACAATTTATATAGTGACGCAAACAATATGATTAATATAACACAGCTGAACCAAACAAATTCATGGTGACCATGGTAACAAAGGAGCGGCCGGAAAATCAAACAAAGGAACATGAGAATTAATGAAAACAAACTAAACAAAAGTCTATGATAACTAAGACAAACTGTGACAGTGACTATTGTAGGTAGGTCTAACCCAATGAGAGTAAACTAATAGAAAAGTAGGAAACTGTATAAATGCCCTTTTAGAATATACCTAAAAGGTGAAATTTAGCCCAGAAACTCCCAACAGTAATCTGCTCTTTATATACTTAAAACAACTGATCAATAAAGACAAGACTGTGAAAATACAGCTTGGTTGGAAACACTCTGTGAGGAGCCAGGAGAAAGTCAAGGGTGACAATGTCAATAAAATCATTAAACAAACTTGAAACTCTTTCTCCAGCAACAGACACTTTGAAGGCTTTAAACTGATGTCCTTTTCCAATAACAATCAGCAGGAATATTAGACTTCTTACTTAAATCTAAGCTTTCAGAACAGACCGTTCATTTCACTAGCACTGGGGTCTAGATAGCATCAGTACGTTTGAAAGATCTTTTAATCATTGCTTAAGTGCTCAAGTTTGTGAAAGGTGCCTGAGGAACAGAGATAAGGGAAACAGACGTGCTTTTCCAACCAACAGAGGAGGTGAATCTTTCACTTTCTAAGTGGTGTCCGCAAAATAATATAGGGTTCATAGACAATTGGAAAGGTTTTTCATCACCTTTCATCACATCTCCAGCGCGAGCTGGATGGAGAACTGAAACTGTGGGAACAGTTTTCATGTTGAGGGGTGAGTACTTCATAGTGGGCACACAAACTACACTTATTACATCTCCCGCAGGGGTGCGTACTGTATAGTGGGCACATGACCTGCATTTATTGCATCCCCAGCGTGAGCTGGAGGAGAGGTTAAAAAAACTGGTAACAGTGCTTGTGTGTAGGGGTGCGTGACCTACATATGACACTGACACAGACAGAAAAGAGCTCTTTTCGTGCTTTATTTGTGTCGCCGTAAAAACGGCGTTTGTTTGCAGGTGTGTGTGTGTTTTATAACAGACCCATTTACTGCAACGAGGGGACTGGGAAATGAGTGAGACGCTTTTTGGAGAGTGGTCCGGCCTTGGCGGGACTCAAACTCTCTCTCTTTCTTCCTAAGGCTAGGAAGGCTTACGAGGCTCAGGGTCCAACACAATCTTGGGTCGGGGTCCCTGTCTCTCAGGGAACTACTGGCGCTTTGCAGAGCGAGAGCAGTGACAGACTTCAGCCGCTGGGCGGGGCTGGGAGACCGGAGGCGCTGATTTTACCTGCTGAGGAGGTGGCGCCTTCTTTTGGCGGCTCGAAGCAGAGTTGGAGCATTTGTGACACAGCATTTGTGAGAGCATTTGTGAGAAAGTGACACATAGCTTGCGACGCTTTCTGAGCCTCAGTGTAGCGCTCCGCGAACCCTTTGGGCGCGGGTGGTACGAGGTATTTGAAGCAACGCCTCAGAAATTTAGCTCTCTTAGAAAAACTGTGACGCGACGGCGAGCACACTAGCGTTAAAGGATATGGCGCGCCGGATCGCACAGCAGAAAAGCAGGCTGAAGGCGGCGTCCGGTGAACCGAGGAAGCCGGCATCCTCAGGGCTGCGAAGCGGAAGGCTTGTTCCGCTGAAAGTTTGTCGACGGCCGCGAAGGCTTTTATCCAGAGATCAGCGTTCGCTGAAGGAGATAAAATCTGAGTTCCTTGGCAAAGAATGGGTGCTTATATAGCCATAAGCCACGCCCATTCTGGCGGGCTCTGACGCACTAGGGCGCGAAGCGACCTGATTGGTTTGCGTGTCTGAGCCGCCTCGCCATAGATTCGTGCAGTTGCCGCAGCACAGCCAATGGCCGCGCTAGTCACTCATCTGTGTATGCTGTGCAGCTGCACTGCGTTTAAAAAAAATTGGCTTCAATATTCTCGAGAAAAGGAGTTTTCCCATAGCGTAAGCTAGCCTTACGCAATACTAGAGACCTCTCGAAAGGGAACACTGTATCCATGCAACTGATAGCAGCGGCAACGAGCACTCAGCTTGATTTAAAAAACAACACATTTTAGGTTTTTTTTCTCCATTCTGTCACCTGATGTAGTTTTGGTTCCTTGCCACTGTTGCCTTGGCTTTTGGCTTGCTTAGTTGGGGACATTTAATATTCAACAATATTATTGATCTGCCTTACTTAAGGTGGACGATGATGCAATTTTCTTCTAGAAACAAACTTTGTTGTATTATTTTCATGTTTTCACTGTGAAGCTGCTTTGATACAATCTGTATTGTAAAAAAGCACCATATAAATAAAGGTGACGAAGTTCCACTACATGCAGAGACAAACATCTTTTTGTGCTTAGAAATGAACTTTTTCTACTTGCAATATCATCCTCACATCATCCTGTGTGGTCCAACAAACATAGCAAATCCAAAACCAAACAAAACAAGAGGAAAAAATAAATAAAGATAGGATCCCTTGAATAACAGGTACCAGTCTTTCTATATATTTTTTTCCTTAAATTATACTGAAATTGAAATTATTAAGGAGTATCTTTTTTCCTCAAATATATATATATATATATATATATATATATATATATATGAAAGAAATGACTTTTATACTATAAAATATTTGGTAACACTTTATTTTACATTGTCATTTTTACACGTTACATGTAGTTACTGTAGTTATAATTAATAATATTTCACAATATTACTCTTTTTATTGTTGTTTTTTTTATTATTAAATAGATGCAGCCTTGGTGAGCATAAAATACTTCAAAAACGTTCAAAAACAAAACAGACCCTAAAATTTAGAATTTTTTATTCAACATCAATATACCAAATTTTACCTGTATTTACCCTTACTTAAACAGCATGTACAGATAAAACTGTTGCTGGCTGATACAGTTCTGCTGCATGTGAACCAGACAGTCTTTTCCTGTCCAAGTGGGCAGTTTTTGGACAGAATATGCTGCAGTCTGGACTAGTTATTAGTCAAAAGTCTGGGAAACCCTGTACTAACACAATGAAATTCACACAACTAATATCATCCAATAACAGGGAATTAGCGCTAAATGTTGGATTTTAATATAATACTAATTATCTCAGGACCAAAACCTCAGAGAATCATGCCAGTTTTGTATTTTTCATTAGAAGTGCAAGACTCACTTGTAGGTGTTCATGTTGGGCTGCTCCGCGTCAGGAAAGCCAAGCATCCCACACACAACTCTGCTGCTATTCAAACTCCAGCCTTTATCACACACCTGTCTCCATCTCCCAGCATGCTTTACTTCCACCACACCCTCCGTGACAAGAGTGTGCCTCTTTGTAACCGTTAAGACTGGCTTGAGACGGACTTCCTCAATCCTCACCCTACTGGCAGACTAGAGGAAGATTGAAAACACAACATTTTCTCATGAGTTTACCTGCAAGTTTGTCCAACAACGAAACATCTCATATTGATCCAAACCCTTTATTCTTTTATGTGTCATGCATTAAAAAAAAGTACTATAAAAGTATTGGAAAAAGTGGCCAATTGCAACAAGTGCACTAGATTCCAAGTAGGAAATTCTTCAAAAAGTATTATTTTGTGTTCCACCTAAGAAGGAAAGTAAGATGAGTTTGGAACAATATGAAGATGAATAAATGCTTTGTTTAAATTTTCAACTAAATCTAAATTTAAAGAAAATGCAGATGAGATTACTTCTGGATTAAAAATGTCAAGGTCAGGATTCGGTTTAGAGTTAATCATAAGCATTTCAGATCTACTTCATTCTCTGTTTACCGGATTATGAAACTGCTGTCTGGAGAATTGATCCCATCCGGTATGATCCTGGGAATGTCCATTGCCTTGCCTGAGGTGTGCATGTGTTCTTGAACTGGAGTAAATGTCCTGCCAACGGTTGGAGGTGACTGCGTTTGGTCTGAGAGCGATGGTGTGCCCTCTTCTGGTGGATCCAGGATGCACTTGGTCCAGCCTTCTCTCTGGACTACAGACCACCCCGAGATCCTCAGTGTGTTTGCAGTCATTAACACCCCACCCGTTCGACTTGCAGTCTTTCAGAGTTTTCTCTGTTCCTTCACACCTCACATTATCCATCCAAATGGGGCCTGTGGCAGATGTTACAGGTTACAAAAGCACTAGATGAATAAAACATCAGTTATGGGTCTTAAAGCAACACAATGGAACTTATCCTCAGCGGTCCCCCTACAGGTTGGAAGCAGAATTGTCCATTACCGCTGTCGTAAATGATTTAGCCAACCACAGCCTACTGTCGCACGCACGCCAACTGTTTATCCAGCAACGGCTTTAAAATAAATGATGTCCACAGACAAGGTAGAGTATGATGCATGATTTTATGAAAGTATGATGTATTGTGACATCAGAAACGAAGAAAAACTAAATAATGACTATTTTAACGCTTGCCGTAAAGCAAGTCAAATTTGTAGTTTTCTTATGTCTCATTAGAACTACAGAAACGCGACCCGATCTGGCAATCTTACATAAGCCGCTTTCCAACCAAGTAGTTACAGGGACTTAGTTATAGGAACTGTCCACTTCTAAACAGTTCTATGAACTACTCTCCCCCAAACTCGGTTTTGCTGTTTGCGTTCGCACTGGCCAAGTGGCCATAGGAACTGGTAGGAGGGATAGGGAGTGACGCAAGCACGGCGACTTTTATTTTGACGGCGCTGAGAACGCAAACAATTCTCGCATTCTCTGTGTTCATTAGTAAGCGATCTGTCTAAGAGTACTGTTTAACATGTTATTAGATAGAGTTGTTATAGAAAGTACACAGTATATGAAAAAAAAGTTATTAGCCTATGCCGTGTGGTTGATGTCCAGTGTTGCTAGCTGGGCAGATAAACATAATCATGTTTGACTTGGTCCCCTCAAAGTTGCGTTGGTTTTTCTCTTCAGCATAAAGGTTTAGAGGCCCATCTATCACTGTTTTCCATGTTTGTATCTAGTTTCTGGAGTAAATATAGGCTATAATCTGTGTGTTTACATATAGCTGTTTTAAAAATGGAAAGTGCTGGTGTTTTGCATGCGTTCGGTCATCAGCGTACACTAACGTCACGGGTAGTTCCTATAGTGCTGGTTTAGACCCTACTCTGAAGTAGGGAACTACTCCAAATGGAGTTCCTAGAACTAAAGTAATTCCTAGTCGGCGTGTTCGCACCACAGGAACATACGGGTACTATAGCCAATAGTTCTAGGAACTGTGAAAAGGTTCCTCCAGTCGGAAAGTGGCTAATTGGTAGTAATCGCAGATAAAGGACCACAAAGCAGAGGAATAAGTGCCTTTCACCCTGTTACGACTTGATGAACCACTGAAACGATTTTGGAAACATTATTTTAAGGTAAACAATGTTACATAGTGTTGCTTTAAAATGCCCTTATGCTTTTTTTGCATATTACCTCTCATGTAGTGTGTAATATAGCTGGTTGTGAATGTAAAATGTCTTGCAAAGTTTCAAAGATCAAACTGCACGACAAATGGAGTTGTCTCCCAAACCATTTCTGAACTGCCTGAAACAAGTCGTCAGTGATTCCAGTCTTAGGCCGTGTTTAAACCTGGTATTAAGATGGGTTTTGATCGATCAGATCATCAGTAGATGAGAGAGACACATTCCCGTTTACACCTGCTGTTATCTGTCTTTTTTCCACTTTCAACCACTTCTGTCCTGATTTCTTCGAGGGGAGGGTCTATAGGCAGGTAAATGTATGTGTTTTTTTTTCGCAATTTACATATGAATGTGACCGGAGATGACGGAAAAAAACACGAAGAGCAGACGATTTCGTTTCTGCTCTGATAGCCGCAAGCCCACGCCGAACACAGTTTGTGTTAGAAATCAGGAATGGTGAGAGAACATTGTGCTTGATAAGTTTTTCGTTTTTAAACCAAACTTGGGTCTTCATCCGACAAAGTTTCAATCCTTTCTGTCTAGTGTGCTTCCCATGTTTACGCATTAGGTCAGTAGAAGGAGACAAGGCGGTCTTTTGTGTCTGTTCGAACGCATTCGACCACCTGAGCGTTAAGACAACAAAAGCAATGTGGTCGAATGCGTTTTCGACTACCACTGGAAGCGGTTGAAAGTGGACAAGCTCAAAATGTTTTAGACCCTGTTTACATCTGTATTTAGCATCATCCACTTGTGATCCTATCAACCAAAACGCATCTTAATATCAGGTGTAAGCAGGGCCTTACTTCCTACTTGAACCTACGTACTGTAAGTTTGTAACAAATTTGCATAAAGCCATCCGTTGGACCTCATTGGCTGCCACAAACTACTTTGATCTGCCCTCAAACACCGTAGTTGTAGCAGAGGCCTGGAAAAGTTTGGTTCGTGTTGTCAACATGTCGAGAAGACACTGTTTTCTGCGCTGCAAAAGCAATCCACTTTGCAAGCACTTCCAAAGTATGTGGACTCAGGCTCGAATTGATATGGTAAAATCGATGGCATCAATACTGGTCTCATTATATGGTAAAGGACATTTTGTTTCCAACATGCGCTGTAAGTGGTAGACCAATCACAACAGACTGGGCCATCTGACCAATCAGAGCAGAGTAATCTCTTGGAAAGGAGGGGTTTAGAGACACCGGACTCTTGATCGAACCATTTCAGACACTGTGAGAAAAAAGGTGATGCTACAATGTATATTAAGAGAAAAATATACATATATATATATATATATATATATATAAAAAATAAAAAAAATTTTCCTTGGATGCATGTAAACCTATAACATGAGACCCCAGAAACAAAAGTAGGAATAATAGGCACTTTAAAGGAACAGTTCAACCAAATATGAAAATTATATCTTTCCAAGCCTGAATAACTCTCGTTTCATACGTTTTGTGTGATGAACAGATCAAAATTGAAGTCGTTATTCACTGGATACCCTGATATTTGAAAGTTCATAAGAAAAATAAACTAATCATTATTTTAAGTAAAATATTTTCAGTGAATCAGTCAATCCAGTTCAAAACTGGCCTGAATTATTCATTTTAGACTTATGAATCAGATTATGATTCTCAAATTGGAGAAGAGGAGAAGATTATCATTGGATAATGACTTCAATTTTGTTCTGTTCATAACATACAGTTATAATATCTGCTTGGAAGACTTGAAATACAACATACAAGTTGCACCGACCACTTCTGTGAGACATTTATGGTTCTTTTGACATTTTTTTTTAAGTTTAAAGCTTCAGTCTCAAATCGTTAAATAAAGCAATCACTATTAAAACTTATTTTGTGTTCAAAAGAAAGTCATAAATGTTTGGAACGACATGAGGATGAGTAAATAAGGACAATTTTTGGGTGAACTACTTTTAAGCGAGACACTACCAATAGCTCAATTATTGTCATAAAATATTTTTTTTAAGAAAAGGTACATAAGTATACAGCAAAAGTCTGCAGACTTCATTTACACAAAACTTCTTTAATATGGGAAAGAAGTTTCACCAACAAAAACATTACAAAAGAGCTCTGGTGAAGCTGTCTGAAGGGTTTGTTTTAGTTTTAATGACGATGTTGTCCTGCCAACTAAGTGTTATACATGCTTTGGGTTAGTGGCTATCTTTATAGCTGCCTTAAAGTGAAATTACAGGGAGCGATTTGGGCGATGTAAAGAACTGTAGCTCTGTGCACTTGCACTAGTGTGAAACAGCTATTTAAAACAGCAATGCGCCTTTATACGCAATTGCGCTCAAGCCTTTCACATAATCCACAGTTACTTGTGAAAATAACAGAGATTAAAACTCTCAAGCCTCAGCTACTCAGACAGCAAGTGTTTAAAATACTTAAAGGGATAGTTCACCCAAAAACTCAAAATTGGAGCATGGAGGCTTTCATCATTCATTTTTATCGTATGGAAAAGAGCAGCACTGACATTCTCCTAAACATCTTTCTAAATAAAGAAAGGCATACAGGTTTGGGACAACAATGAAGGTGAGTAAATTACGACAACATCTTAATTAAAAAAAAAAAGAAAAAGAGATTCATAACCCACATGCCATGTATTTTAATAGAGAAATTCACTCACCCTCTCCCTCTCCGTACTTGGCACTGTGCGCCCATGTTATGCCACTTTGGAAACCCAGTTCCCTGCAAACAACATTAGCGAGTTTAATGTCGACCTCGTCGTCGCAAACGGTGCCCCACGTCCCGTTGTGCAGAACTTCAACTCGTCCCTCGTTTTCTCTGTGGCCGATACCTGCCAGTCGCACTTTGGCAGCGGGAGCACGCCTTGACCGGACAGGCGTTTCGGGACGTGCATCCGTGCACAAAAAGAGGAGTGTGAAGGTAAGAACACTCGAGGGAAAGATGGCCCGAATCATGACTACACACAGATGAGGCTTCTGGAATAGAAAACAACAGGGGTCCATGTTAGAAAATTAACTACTAAATTAAATTAACAGTAATATGAGTGAGTGATAGAGATAAATTGAGTAGTAGCTATTCGGCTGGTCATGTGATCTCAATATGGCAGCCTCCATGAGGTGACCCACTACATGTAAAATTAAACTGCTTTTATTAAGCTACTGATATAACTGGAGTCTTTGTCTAAACATGTTTTGCAAAAGCAATTTTTTAAGAATTAGCAGAACATTAAACAACTCCGTTAATAAGATCATTTGGGAAATATTAAAAGGTCCTTGCACACAGAGTCCGAAATTTTTGCACGTTAAAAAGTAAATATGAACTCACGTTGTGTCAATCACGTTTACACACTGCCTTCGAAACTTTCATCCGTCATAAAAAAAAATGGGATTTCTGCGTTTTTCGCATCCATAGCAACTAGCAAGCATTTTGAGGGTCGTTTTGACAATTCAGAGCCACCGAATGACGAATACAAAAAAATGCATACGAAAATTTTAGACTTGGCGTGCTAGGCCACATTTCACTTCAACGTCAAAACAAAAATGTAACAAATTATATTTTGTATGAAGACAAATCTATTTGAAGACCATTAGGATTTTTTGCATTATGACAACTAAACTAATAAAATAAATAAAATAAAAAATTTAAATCTTAAGTTGCATCACAAATGATGCACTAAACACTGTGAATTTATGCTGCCTTCACGCGCAATCATAATTATCGTAAATACAAGTTTTCTAGTTAAACATTTAACATTACACTCTCTCAAGTCGTATCACTGGGAAGCTTGGGAATAATTTTAACACCCAAATTCACAAGTTTGGTGGGCCACAAACTTTAAACATGGCGGAGGGGAGGACTATTGCTGCTGTGACTGGAATTATTCGTTTTTTTCCACAACAGCTACATCTCCTTGTCTTGTCTTTAAAGTAGTGCATATTTACAATATGATACCATTTGAAGCATATTGTATGTTTTATACACAATGAAAATTTTCAATATTTGACTTAAATTCCAGAATTGTCAGCAAGCTGACTATCTACATAGCATGGTGAATGTTTATATGGTTGTCAATGAATGGGAGCTAAATATCATTTTGGCTTCAAATACAATTTTCCCAATAAATAGGCAAGAATAAACCCGGTGTCCTCCATGATTTCTGTTCTTTCCGACAACAAAACACCTGAATGCGACGAGCTCGTAATCACAACTTCAGAAGTGGGAAGTAGGAAATGTTATGCAACTATGTACTCAACCGTGTAGTGTATGAATTTTATAAGGTTATTTTGTCAATCAACTTCGAGGTCTGATCTGAAGCCCCTCCCCCTCCGCTACGTAACTAAAGCTGCGTCAGGTGAATGCGCGAAGCGTCCAACATTCCAACCTTTGCTTTTTCGGTTAATTAAGTGCATCTTCAGGATATTTAAAGTGCACTTTTTTTGGGGGGGATTTTCTGTGTGAAAACACTACTCACACTATTTATACTACAAAACGTCATAGAATAGCACATAGTGAATTGGGACGCACCTTTAATATCCCAAATATTATTTCTGATTTCTTTCTTGTTTCATTTTGGAGTTAATTATGACTCAGACATGCTCTTTACAGGTTTAGTGAGGTTCACCCAACAGATTTGTACATGTTGCATTGGGGCATGTTAGATGGACGAAAAGTTTCAGTAGAGGTGTGATAACAGTAACCTTGTCTATGTAGGTCTAAGAAGCAACATGATTTATTTTTTTGTTTAAAGTATCCAAACAACAAACAGGAATAATAGCTATTATTTCTCAATCTCTATATGGAGACACATTATTAGAGATACAAATAGATCATGTATATACAAATAGATCAATGTATATCAAAAGCACATAACATTTCAACCTCATCCAGGTAAGTGGCCAGAAATCATGGGCTTAATTCATGAATCAATCATTAAAACCCACTATAACATTAAGCATGCACTAAGAGAAGAAGAAGAAACACATATTCAATCATATCATTAGGAGCCCAAGCAGACGCTCCAAAGAGTTAAAAGTCAAATTTCACTCACCTGGCAGCCACACGCAAGTCACGTCAGTCACGGACTGGAGGAAAATGAATGAAGGAGAAAGTTGAACATACACTCTGTCCCTCTCCCTCTCCCTCTCCCTCTCTCTCTCTATCACTTCTACATCCCTCCCACAGATGTCTCCATCTTTATCTCAATGTTTCTCACATCAATGCCTCTCCAGCAGAATTGTGAATTTTTTAGCAGTTGTTCGTATTGTAGTATATTTGCATTAAATTGTATACAGTACATACATTCATATGATAATTTACCTTTTAAAAGGTTCTAATATGTAACATTAATGTACCGCCCCCGCAGCTTTTGAACCTTTGTTCTGAGTGTATACGTATATACACGTGTCTGATCATTTTCTTCTAAATAACTCATTATTAGTAAATAAACCAGGCATTTGTAATTATTTAACTATAAATCGTGAGCTTAGAATTATAAGGTTCTATCTCCGTTTATGGTAGTTCTGAGATATTGAGCATCAAAGTTTTTACATCCCAGCTGGCAAAACTGTTATGTAGTATAATCTACTATTATAGCTCAACAAGACCATCACCCTACAGGTACTTTGAGGATAGAATATCAAAATCCTGGCACATTTGGAAATGGGATTTTTTAAGATGGCCCAAATGGAGATAGAACCTTATAATTCTGAGAGCTCTGATTCTGTTTGGAATTATAAGGTTCTATCTCCACTTTTACAAATAAAACCCCACATTTCAAAGAATAAATGTATATAACCATTGATTTTAATCAATTTATATATTTATAATACAAGCACACAGCTTGATTGGATCTACAGGAGATAGAACCTTATAATCCCAACTCGGTTTATGTTTTTGTGAGATGGAACCTTTTTATTTGATTAATTATTAATAACTACTAACAATTTATTTTATTTTTTTTACAAAAATAACACCACACAGGCATTAATAAACACCTAATGGATCAGATTATGTCAAAAACTCAATTTCGACCAAAAGTGGAGATAGAACCTTATAATTCTAAGCTCACGAAATTATGTTTGTTATAGAGCATATGCATGTTGTTTTTTATATCAAGGAGACTCATCTGAACTTCATTCTATTATACTTTCATAAAAAAAAAAAAAAAAGATTACATTTAACAAAGGGTTTTATGTAACGCATCAAATAAGAAGTTGGTTTTATCGTTTGACATTTTGTATCGTTTCACAACTTTTTATGGCCAACTTTGTTACACAAAGCCACAGGAAGATCTCGAGTCCTGAATAACTCCATATGTCACAATTCCAAGTAACTAAAAGAAGCTGCATAACCACATAGATGTTTCTTCAGTGAGCTGACCACAAACCTCACTCCCAAAAAAGCAAGACATCCTTCTCTTTAAACCACAGTAAGGATTCTCTTAAATATCTCAAGACTCATTTTCACTTCGTCCACACATCGTTCGGTCACTCTATAGATAAACCGGACAGCTACTTGTTTTTATTTGTACATACTTTAAATGTTTACATGTCTGTGAGCTTTATGAGAGAAAAGTTTGTGACAAAATTAGCATGTTCTGTTGATAGTGTATTTCAGTTTTAACAAACCTCAGAAGGACTGTTTTAGATTCACCGGCATATTTCTAGCAAATCACATCCATAACTGTGCGCAAGGTGGGCTGCACCTCAGAAACAATTACCGTAACTTCCATGCACAGATTTAGAAGCAAACAAGAGAAATTTTAAATCACACCCACATGGAAAAATGCCCTACCATCAAGAGAAAATATTTAACAATTTCCTTAATTACCTAACCTCTGTTCACATATTCGCTGTCAATTGAAAACTAGCAATTTAGTTGTTTTTGTGCCAAACTTGGTGTGACTATGTGCTTGAATGCAGTTCCTTCCCACTGGGTAAACCAAGACAGGAAGGGGGGGTTACTGTTAGAACAGCGAATCAAAGAGAAATCTTACCAACTGACTGGAAGAGAGAGAAACAGAGCCAAAAATATACATCAGCACCTCAAATCAACAAGATTGCTATTTCTACCTATACATGTACATTATATGTGACTCATCATGGGTGGCATACGTGACATACACTGGCAGCCAAAAGTTTGGACACACCCACTCATTCCTTATTATTACTGTTTTTCCACATTTTATAATAATGGTAAAGTCATAAAAACTATAAAATAACACAAACTGAATAATGTGATGATTTATAGTTTATAATATGTATGTGTATTTATATATATATATATATATATATATATATATATATATATATATATATATATATATATATATATATATATATATATATATATATATTCATACATACAGTAGATTATAGCTGTACTCTCAATCAACTTCATGAGAATTTACTCAATTAAAAGTTACATTGTGAGTTACATAGTCCCAACTGTGATTTTAGTAGCATTGAGATATAGATTCGTTATTATATATAAAACAAATATATAAAAACAGTCTGGTAATTATAAAGCCACAATTACACAGAATATAAAATAACAATTGTGAGATTAAGTGGCAATTAAAATCTTTGAACTCTAATTAAAAGTCATCTTGATCAACTATTAAAAAATATATATATAAAAAAAAAAAATTGTTTTCTGAAGAAATTAATTTTATTTGAACTAATAAGCAAGTGCTCAGTAAACTGACCAACAGTGACAAAAAAATATATTTCAAATAAAACATCCTGGAAAATTTCCACAAAAACATTAAGCAGCACAACTGTTTTCAATACTGATAATAATCAGAAATATTTATTGAGCAGAAAATCATGTGACACTGAAGGCTGGACGCTGAAAATTCAGCTTTGCAATCACAGTAATAAATTACATTAATAAATATATGAAGATAGAAACAGTTTAAATTGTAATAATATTTTACAATATTAGTTTTACTGTATTTCTGATCAACTAAATGCAGCCTTGGTGAGCATAAGAGATGACATTTATTTTATTATAAAAAATCTTACTGACCCCAAATGTTTGTCTGCTATGTACTTTCAAGCATTTAAAGCATAAACCTTTTTGATCAGTAATGTTTATAAGACCATGCGAAACAAATTCAGACAAATGCATCCAAACTTTGACTGTTAGCATACTTCACCTTTAACATAATACAATGCTAGTAGAAGCATCATTAGCTGAGAACACAGGTGGCATCTTCAGCATGATGAATGGACATATGTCTAATGGACATAGATGGCAAGTCCTCGTAGACTGTCTGTGTGTGTGTGTGTGTGTGTGTGTGTGTGTGTGTGTGTGTGTGTGTGTGTGTGTGTGTGTGTGTGTGTGTGTGTGTGTGTGTGTGTGTGTGTGTGTGTGTGTGTGTGTGTGTGTGTAAGTGTGTGTAAGGGAAAGCAGAGGCTCTTAAGAGACGCTGCTGTGGTGGGGCGCTGCCTCAAGCTCTGTAATTACCCACCGAGACCCGGCTCTGCCCTTAGCCACAATTTGCGGTGCCATGAAATAAATACATGCTCTTCAACAATAAACAACTGCCTTTTCAAATTATAGCACCTCCTCCGGTTTACCCCCACTGTTTTCTCTCTCTTCTCATGAGTCGCAAGTTTCATAACGCAGGCCTCGCACGTCCATGAAGGGCACCACTGTCTGAGAAAATACTGCCATGGTGTTCACGAAACGCTGCATAAAGCACTGGAGTTTCTTTTGTAAATATACTGCCAGACTTCAGAGCAAAGTGGTAAATTACAATATTGCACAAGTAAACAGTTTTAGTTGTTTAAAATAAAAAAGTGAAGAACATGTCACTACTTTCAAATATCTTCTATTGTTTCTCTGTTTCCATCCGAAGTTGCGAATTTAAAGTCCCCATGAAATCAAAATTGAAGTTGTTTGCCTTTTAGTACGAATATGTTACTGTTATCTATAACCTGGTGTGCTCCACAACACTGACAAAATTCACATTTAGAAGATTTAAGCAATCAAAGTCTCTCACCTCCACCAATATGGATCAATATTTTGATGACTTCAGCTTCTCAGATTTTCTGTCCAATCAAATGCTCTCTAGAATCTTAAGTGTCCCGCCCCCACCATTATAAGAAGACGCTGAAGCTGAGGCTAAAATCTGTCATTTTTTATATTTTCTACATGGTGAATGGCACAGTACAGAAAACGTATCAGACCCATTCGAATTTTGCACAGAATTCTATATTGTAAAGCGATATGGAGAAGATTAGGAGGAAACTGCAGCTTTACCGAGCTCAACGGCTCTGGCCGAGCTGTGATATAAACTAAACACTATTGGCTATTTTAAAAAAGGGGAGGAGCTGTTCGATGTGTCCCGCCCTGTCTTCCTGTTTGAGTGGAAATGATGTCAACACATTGAATAATGCTGCGTGCTTGCACATTGAAAAATACTCCACTTTTTTTGGAAATAGGCTCATTTTACAACTCCCCCAGAGTTAAACAGTTGAGTTTTACCGTTTTCGAATCCATTCAGCCGATCTCCGGGTCTGGCGGTACCACTTTTAGCATAGTTTAGCATAGATCATTGATTCGGACAGGACGATTAGCATCTCTCTCAAAAAAATGACCAAAGAGTTTCGATATTTTTCCTATTTAAAACTTGACTCTTCTGTAGTTACATCGTGTACTAAGACCAACGGAAAATGAAAAGTTGCGATTTTCTAGGCTGATATGGCTAGGAACTATACTCTCATTCCTGCGTAACAATCAAGAAACTTTGCTGCCGTACCATGAGTCCAGCAGGCGTAATGATATGACGCAGCGCCTGAAAATAGTCCCCAGCTCGGTAACTTCCAACGTGACCGGGACTAAGTTTGTCTAACCTATTAGACCTATTTTCAGGCGCTGCGTCATATCATTACGCCTGCTGGACTCATGGTACGGCAGCAAAGTTTCTTGATTATTACGCAGGAATGAGAGTAACTACAGAAGAGTCAAGTTTTAAATAGGAAAAATATCGAAACTCTTTGGTCATTTTTTTGAGAGAGATGCTAATGGTCCTGTCCGATTCAATGATGTATGCTAAGCTATGCTAAAAGTGGTACCGCCAGACCCGGAGATCGGCTGAAAGGATTCGAAAACGTTAAACTCAACTGTTTAACTCTGGGGGAGTTGTAAAATGAGCCTATTTCCCCCAAAAAAGTGGAGTATCCCTTTAAAGGGATAGTTCACTTAAAAATTTAAATTGTCATAATTTACTCCCTCTCAAATTGTTCCAAACCTGTATAAATGAACATGTTCTGCTGAACACAATGGAAGAAATTTGAAAGAATGTTTGTAACCAAACAGATCTCAGGTCCCATTGACTACCATAGTAGGAAAAAAAAATAATACTATGGTAACATGGGTTACAATTTCCAGTAGCCTACTACTATAACCTATTACTATAACCTTTGTGTGTCACTGCCATTTAACTATGAGGAATTGCTTCACCAGCCCATTTCACGGCGTGGTTTCTCAGAGTTAAGAGTCTTCTCGGAGTTAAATTCGTTAAAGGATTAGTTCACCTCAAAATGAAAATTTCCTGATAATAAACTCACCCCAATGCCATCCAAGATGTTCATGTCTTTCTTTCTACAGTGGAAAAGAAATTAAGTTTTTTTTTAAGAAAACATTTCAGGATTTTTCTCCACACAATGGACTTCAACGGTAACCAAATTGAAGTACAAATCAATGTAGTTTCAAAGGGCTTTGAAGTGCTTCAAAGGGCTCTGCACGATCCCAGCTAAGGAATAGGGTCTTATCTAGAGAAACGATCGGTCATTTTCTAAATAAAATGAAAATGTATATACTTTTTAACCACAATTGTTCGTCTTGTGCTGGTCTGTGACTCGCCAGGCATTACGCAATCACGTTGGAAAGGTCACGCTGGACGTAGCGGTCTCCTCCATCTGCCGAACGCCCGTTTCACAGTTCACACATAGGCCTACTCCGTTTGCAGTGCGTATACAGCAGTGCAGCGATAGTTTCCGCACCGAGTCTATTTTTGCTGTGCTTTACGCGCTGAATTAAAGTGACAGCGCATGGTTCGTGGTCAAAATGAACACAGATTGACCAGATTGACATGAAAATGTAGTAATTTCATCATAAATACATTTAATTAAATAAAATGTAGGCCTAGTAATCTTACCATAAATGCATTTAATTAAATACTACTATTTTTCACAGTCATCTTTTTACTTTAAGACCGGGGTAAATCAAGGAAAACTACAACTTACTTCAACAAGGCGACATAATGAACAACACTCGTCTCATTTGTGGAGGTGGAAAAACAAGTTCTTTGTGACATGCAATATTTATTGCATAAAGATTTAAATTATGCTAAAGAAAGGCTGTTTTTGTCAATTTTAAGTTTTAATTTAAAATATATGCGATTTTAATATAAATAAGTGCATGGTTAAATATTTTACCACTTGCTTGAGCAACTTAATATATAATTATATAGAAGTAATGCATTTAATACTTTGTTTAAATTGTGTTTAAACGTGAATACGTCTATTAAAGAGTATGTGTGTACAAAGAGAATAGCAATGCTGACAAAAAACTTTTTTTAAATCAAATTTGCTGATAACTTCTGGATTTGAAATACAAATAGTGAGTTTGTGGTACAGCCACGGATCAGTTACGCACTGCAAACGCAGCATATGTGAAAGCACTATAGCGCGTGCTGCTCCTGCACCGCGTATGCACTGCACACAGAGCCCAAGCAGCCACATCTGAAAATCTTCCCTCGTACCTATCAAGGGGACAGAAGACGATGCTTCTCTAAAGACTGGTACAACACACATAAATGGCTGGAATACTCTCAGAGTAAAGACTCTGCCTACTGTTATGCCTGCCGGCACTTCAGTCTCCCCTCCTCAGGTGATTCAGTATTTACATCTGAAGAGGGGTTCAAACATTGGAAAAAGGCAACCTTCAAAGATGGGGGACGTTTAGGTCATGCCAAATCTGAAGCACATACAAATGCAATGTTAGCATGGGCAGAGTATGAAAAATCCACTGCAAGCACATCCTCTCTCTCAGCCTCCTTAAATGCAGAATACAATAAATTAGTGAAGGAAAATAGAGAGTACATTAAAGTTGTTGGAGAAACCCTGCTTCTCACAGCTACGCAGAACATAGCACAGAGAGCACATAAAGAATCAGAAGGTGAGAATAAAGGAAACTTTCTCGCTGTTATGGAACTGCTAGCCAAACACAATCCCACAGTCAAAAGAAAAATGACAAGTCAAAGAAATGCAACATATCTTGGGCATGACACACAAAATGAAATAACTGATTGTCTAGCTGAAATGGTCCGCACTTAAGTAACTAGTGAAGTTTCCCAAAGTGAGGCTTTCAGCATTTTGGTTGATGAGACTAAAGACCTAAGCAAAAAAGAACAGATGTCCTTTGTAATAAGATACTATTACAATGGGTCAGTATGTGAGAGCTTCCTTGCCTTTGAGGCCTTGATGCTGCAGCACTTTCAAATTTTGCAGAAGCATGGTCTTGACTACAAAAACCACCTTGTAGGGCAAGCATATGACGGAGCCTCAGTCATGAGCGGAAAAAACACAGGTGTGCAAGCACGCATAAAATCAGAGTCCCCATTAGCTTTTTATGTGCACTGCAATGGGCATTGTTTAAATGTAGTATTAGTTGACAGTGTGAAATGCATCCCTGAAGCTAATTGCTTCTTTTCTCTTTTGCAGAAACTGTATGTTTTTGTGTCAGGGTCATATGTGCACCAAAGATGGCTTGAGGTACAGAGGGAGATGTTTCAGGGGGCCCCAAGAGAGTTACAAAGACTGATAGAGACACGGTGGGCATGTACTGTAGGTATAATCATAGACATAATAAATACATAGACGCCCTATTGGCCGCTTTGGAACGTTGCTGCGATACGTCAACGCGTCCGCCATTTTGCAGAGGGCAAGACTGCGCTGTAATCAAATGCAAGTAAACAGGTGAGCTGCGGTTTGTCTGGATAAAAACCAAATTTTTTTTACATTTATCAACCGATTTCAGTGGTTTGTATTTGGTGTACAAAAAAGTTCCATCCCTAGTTATTTAAAATCTCGATAGTTAGACTTATAAAATATTTTTTTTAATAAGGAATGGCCAAAGCTCAGGCTTGTCATGTATTTGGCTTTTTATTCTTGGATAAGAATTGTGAACACCCCCATACTGAGATATAATTTAATTTTCACATTAAATTAAAAAAAGTTTTCTTATTGTGGAAAAAGCAATCTGTCATTGACCCGATTTTAGCAATAACAAAGATCCTTTATGGTAATACATATGATATGGTACAACTACAGTGCAATGCAAATAGTAAATATAAGATAAAGTGAGAAGTAGGCTAATAGTAAATAGTTTAGTCAATAAAATAAACAAACAGTAGCAGCAAATAAAATAGTAATGAAAAGTATAATTATATAATATCATAAGTACTATAATATAATAATAATATATTGATAATAGCATATAGTTTATGTATAATACTATAATAATAGCAATAGAATATGAAATATCAATTACAGAATATAGACAATAAAAAATAATTAGTTACTATGAATAGTACAATAATTTAACAGCATAACTATAATAGATTGATAATCGCAAGTGGTATATTATTATAATAACATTAATAAATAATGTAAATTTATATATTTTAAAATATTCTTACATAGGCTATATAAAATAAAATGACTCAACCCTGTCTCTTTTTGTTAAATTTCAGTTTTTAAAAGGTATAAGAATCTATACAAGTCAAGAAATAAAGTAAACGATTGAGTCAAACATACAGCAGGCTACAACGTTAAAGTTAAATAGCTTAAATATATAAAGTTATGAAACTTCACTTTGCCCTCAGCCAAAACGATTTGCCAAGGAACAAATTATAGATTATTGAGACCAAAGATCGCCCGTTAGATATACACAAGACAAATTATTCTCATGTTTAACCACTAGACTAAAGACATCAGATCCAGCGGCGAACGTCAGAAGCACTAGCCGAGGTAAGGCTGTTCTCGGCGGGGTACATGAGCGCTGAGCGCCCGGTGATCGCTGGATCTCACAACTCCAAAACCGTCAGATAACATTTTTAAATAGGCGCTATCTTTATAAATAAACCACAGATTTGAGCTTTAAACAACTACATTGTCGACTGAAAAACTCTTAAAACTACATTTCGTGACACAATAACAGTAGTATTTTAAAATTTCGCGGCCTTTCTCCTCTGAAAATAAAAATAGTAAATGAAATACAACCAGAAACAAATTTTCAGTTTTGCTTGTGAAAGGTAATTCCCTGAGACCTGTTTCGATTTGTAAAGCCCCAAGCAGCACACGAAATAGGCATTTTTCTCAGTTCTCGTTATGAGAGGTATAGGAAAGTTGCCCTCCGCAGTATGGCGGCGCCGTTGACGTACGATCCAGCGGCCAATAGGGCGTCTATGTATTTATTATGTCTATGGGTATAATGCTTGCAAGACAGTGAGAGACAGACTGTCAGCCATCATACGTCTACTAAAAGAAATATCAGAAGAGCAAAATGGTGACAGAGCTGTTGAGGCAAGAGGTTTATTAGCCCAAATAGATCTCAAGTTTGTTAGCCTCCTTGTAACATTCACCAGTGTTCTTGGTGAGATAAAATATCAGTCAGATACTTTACAGTCCCCACAACTTGATTTGGGCACAGCTGTCACACTTGTTGACTCTCTTGTTGACACATTGGAGAGTTACAGAGAGGACTCTCTCTTTAATGACATCTGGGACAATACTTTAACTCTTACTGAGCAATGCAACATCAGTGCCACACCTTCAGGCCGTCAGGTCAGACCAAGCTCTTTGCTTGAAGGGCATTACTTGTTCACTCCAATAGTTCAAAGACAAGAGAGCACAGAGAAAGAGTCCTTTCGGACAGGTTCATTCATTCCAGTTATTGATGTGCTTCTCTCTGAGGTAAGAGAAGATTTTCTAAAGAAAATTGTGTCATAACGAAAGGGATACAGGTCTTGAATCCGTGCAGTGCCATATTTTGTGAGAAAGATGTAGTGTTTCCATTTGCCTCACAATACAACTGCAGTACTGAGGATCTACAATATGAGATCCCCCAGCTTAAGCGCATTCTTGAGAGGAAGCAAAGTAGTGGTCAGGAAACACCAAAGGCATTAATAGAGCTCACTGTCTTTCTGGAGCCATTTAAGGAGGTCTTCCACCAAATGTTTGGAGTGCCACCGTGAGCACTGCATCCTGTGAGCGCAGTTTTTCTAAGCTAAAGTTAATCAAAACTGCCTTGAGTACCATGACTGATGAGCGTTTAAGCAATTTGGGTGTGCTAAGTGTAGAATCAAGAAGGGCTAGGGCCATAAATCTTGATGACTTTGTGGATGTGTTTGCCAAAAAACATAGCAACAGGCGAATAAAGCTATTCTGAAGCCTGGTAATCAGAATCAGAGACCATTGATCCCTGTTGGGAAGTTCTTTTTGTAACAGTAATAATTATTTTTGTTTTACATTAAGCAAAGATATAAATGTTTCTTACACATACTGTATAGCCTGGTAATCAGATCAGACTATTGATCCCTGTTGGGAAAGTCCTGTTACATAAAGCAAAGATGTGATTGTTTCTGTCCTTGCTTTTATTTGTATCTGCCAGTATCATGCTTTTCCCCAGTAACTGTTTTGTTTGCAATAAATGTACACCTTATGCCAAATATAATCGCAAAATAAAACAGAATTGTTGTGCAACTCAAAAATGTTAACTGTACTGTTATTAGTCTATGCACATTATATCATTAGTAACATTAAATATAACACAATAAACCAAAGTATATCAGTAGGAGTTTCCTTAAGTCTTTCTGAGAGTTTTCTACAGGCCGGTTTACTACAACAGTAGAATACAATTCTGAAATTATGGTTTATAGTTTTGGTGTGCCACCCCAAGATTTTAAGTGCCCCCATCTGGCCACCCCTATGAAAAACTTCTGGAGGCGCCACTGCACAGAGTATGTGTGAAACGGGCGTAAGGTCTTCATCTGTGTACTCCCTTTCTTTTACCGTCTATGTGTAGGCTACTCTGGCTCAAAAAGGTAGAGTAGAGCGAAAAACTCCATCTCATTTTCTCCTCCAACTTCAAATTGTCCGACATCATTGTTTTACCTTTTTTGTTAGAGGGCTTTTGTATTAGTCTTCGCATGTTCGCTTTGTAAACAATGGGGCGGTACTTCCGCCCACGTCCAGCGTGACCTTTCCAACGTGATTACGTAATGCCTGGCGCGTCGCAGACCAGCACAAAGGGCATAGGACGACAATGATCTCTAACAAAGTGTAGACATTACACAACTAAGAGATTCACTGTGTAGTCAGCTTCACTGATTAATATAACGAAACTTTGTGAGACAGCGTTCATTGAATGAGTGACAGCTTGTGCGCCGTCTAGGCCATAGGATAATTAATATAATATATTCATAATTTGAATAAAACTTTTGTTTGCCATGCTTGACAAGACACCACACATTCCAATACATAGGCCCAGCCGCATATAAATGCGGGATTCACTCTCAAAATTTAGATGACTGACACTCGGCTAAAAAGATCTCAACAATGTCTTCTCTCAAGTTTGACTCAACTTAAGCCCGCAATCAAAATTCTGAAATCTCAATAAGAACCCAAATATTTCTCATCAAATTCTTTCAAAACCAATCTGAGATGACATATCCACAAGCCATTTTACTTTCATAATCCAATAATCTATTGTATTTCAGAGAGAAACGCATTTAACAAGAAAAATTGTGAGGCAGCCGCAGGACTGTAAGATTTCATATTTTGATTAAAGATTATAAAGACAAACTCTTTTTAATTGTGCATGATTCAGGCAGACAAACCATGTATGATAGCAGGAACATTAAGAGCAAATATGAAAAAATATATAATTGGGTAAATAAGGTAAATTTTGTTTTCATGATGCCTTTAAAACAATGCCTAATATATATATATATATATATATATATATATATATATATATATATATATATATATTTTTTTTTTTTTTTTTTTGAGAAGAGCAACACATAAAACGAAATAATAAATAAAATGAAATAAATGGGTATTCATTGAGGTTGTTGCTCAATGCAACCGACATTCAAGTTAACAGATTCAATGCTTACATGTAATGCTCAAATGTTAATTCAGTATAAGAAACACACATTTCCTGGAAAGGTCTGACTTGGGTCATGGAGGCCTCTAACCAACAACTGTATTATCAGAAGACTTTCATAAACAATTCATACATACATACAGACCACAAACCGCTGGCTCTCCAGGCCACAACAGCAGGCTGGTGGTTGGTTAAATATGCTGTAGGTCACAAGTTTTTTTTTTTTTTTTCTGAGTTGAAACTTGCTTTTAGACACAGTAGAATTTTCCCTGATTCTAATGATTCTCATTTGCAATATGCTCATATGGAACGCCTGTGATCACACAAACCACAGGTCACTTTCAAGTGCTTCTGATGAAAGAAAAGCATTTTGTGATGCTACAGTTATTTTGGATATTTATAGTCTGACGCTTTAGAGATACTAGATATTTACAGAAATTAAGACGGTAATATTCAGTCACATTATATCAAGATTTATGTTGGAAATTGGAGCTTTTGAGTGTAGCCTACTTAAAAATGTATTGTGAATCCTGCGCAAGAACTCCCCCTAGTGTTGACTGATACACTTGATTTTGGAGTTATTATTCAAAGATGAGAGGATATTGTTTTATATACCAGGTTATTTTTTTAATAGCCTATAACCGATTGTGTTTGTCTGAAAGAAGAAAGTCATACACACCTAGGATTGCTTGAGGGTGAGTAAATGATGGGATAATTTGGGTGACCTAACCCTTTAATAGCAGTGTTTCCAATTAGTCAAAACAACAGCATAAAATATTGCACTTATGCTAAGATTAATGTTTGGTTTTCAATGTTTTCACAGTTGCCGTGAACCAATTTATCTGCCCAGTCACACTGAGCCGAACCAACCAAAACAATGTTCTGAGTTCTGAATTAAACATGAACATGGCATTTCTTTTCACATGCAGCAAGCTACAAATTCTCTTATTGAATTGCACCCCCCCAAAAAAAGAGAAGAAAATCAAGATTCAATACATTTATTACAAGGACTTTTTTTCCATCGTCGTGCTAAATAGGGGTAAAAAGAAAACATGCTTAGAATATGGAGCAAGAATGTGACTTAAAAGTTGGAACGAAGAGAGAGAAAATGGAGAATGTGATCTTCAATTTAATTATGTGGAGATCAGCAAAACTCTTAAAGATTTCAAGCAAAATGAAAATCCTCCATTTGATTGATAAAAGTCTTTTAACGCATGACTGAGTTATTAACTGCTCTTTGAGCAGCATAACAATGAGAAATTGTCACTGTCAGACTAATTTATTTGAACACAAGGTATTAAAAAAAAAAAAGATGAAAAAAAACTAAAAACAAGAATAATGAGAACTACAGCTGTAATCTTCAATCCCAAATTAACATGTGACAGACACACGCAACTTCGCCATTATTCAGTTTGTCCCCTATTTCACAGCCTAAAATATATATATAAAAAACCTTTTTGTTCATGGGGGACCTCAGCTTAAATATTAATGCTAAAATAACCCATCTGATAAGAAAGCAAATGCTTTTAAGGCACTCTGGACTGTCAAGGTACCAAAAGTAATGACGTTTAAAGCCCAATACAGCACTAGTGTGACTATAGACTGCATAAAAGCCTATGCAGTCTTAACTAAAAACTGAGGAAAAAGTCCTAAATAGTGTAATGCACAAAAGTAGCAGATGTGTTTGTCTGGGGTACACTAGGTAAACATTAGTGTTTCTTTGGTTAAGTGTGTCAGAACAGCACAACGAGGTCATACGAGTTTTCAAATGCATTGCAACGAGAATATTGCTTGATCAATTCATTATCATACTTAGAATAAAATAAACAAAAATGTGCATGCTGTCCTACATGAAAATGTCATGCGGTGGAAGATATGACGAACCGTCTCGAACAGCCAACTTCCTTCTCTTCCACTGAACCAAGAACGTTAAATAAAAGAGGAAGTGATGAGCCGATCAACTTTGAGCTGACGGCATGAAAAGTGCCAAAGCCAAAGCAAGAGTTTCTTGTGTCTCAGAGCTCTTGCAGAATATACACAGAAAACCACGATGTTCTGCTTTATGTGGAGCAGCATGACACAATCTACAACTGAAACCTGCGTTTGTGATCACATGAATGTAAAACCATGTTCATATGTATAGATAAATGTAAATAATATCTATATGACAATGACAGGCCATTAGAAAATACCATGAATCATCAATACTTTTAGCAACACGACTCTGACTCTACTCTTGGGGAGGGGGGACAACATCCACCATAGTAAAGTGCAAGACTGCAAGAAAATCAAAAAGGAGAACTGAAAATAATTTAGCATGAGTTTGTGAAAGATTCAAACAATTGCTCTAACCCTTTGCAATACTGATATGCCCTCGCAGGTCTTGAAATTAGGGCCGTTTGAGAGAAGTAGCCGGGAAAAACATCATTAGTCCGATTAGAAATGACTACAAACATGATGAATGAACAGTTGGAGTGTGTTTGAGGTGCTGGAATCAAATCAAAACACACGCAAAATTAAGAAGCTAATTTTCCCTGAATGCCCTTTTCTCTCTCTCTCTCTCTCTCTCTCTCCATGTAAAAATCCACATATGGCATAGTATTATTCTTTGGTACGATTCTCCCATCCTCATTTTGAGGGTTTGTGACCTCAAATGCAGTGTGACAGTCATTCTCTCAGGATGAACTCAAATGTCGGACCAGATCTACGGCTCTTCTTTGGGGTTGGTGGTGTTGGCACAGGAAGAGAGAAGAGAGCGTATGATATGAGAGGCCGTGTAAACCTCAGCAGACGGTGATGCGGCGCAGCGAATCTCTGGCACTCTGCACCACCCAAACCTCACCTCAAAAGAGACACTTTTCCCATAGTCCCGTCCGCTTTGAAACCCCGCGAGGTTCAAAGCACTCTGGCCTCGAGAGCTTTCGTAAGATGCTGATCCACAATACTGGTCCTGACCTACAGATTATCAAAGTGAAGATTAGAGTCCCTACAGTCATGCAGTCAACTCCCAGAGTTCTTAGGGAGAGGAAGAGAGGCTAGTGTTGACTCAAGGTTGCCAGTCTTTGCCTCGATGATAGGGAATGTGCTTGTAGCGACACCTATCTCCAAAATGACAGCCGGTGGTCCTCCAGAAGTAACACTCATCTCCGTTGACAGGACCTCTGCGTCTTGGCCTGGAAGTAGTACAGATTGGTGTGGACATTTCTTTCAAATCTTCTTGAAGAAGAAAATAACTGCATCAAAATATATTGCAACTTTTGAAACCTCAATTACTTTTCTCATTGAATGGAAAGTTCACCCAAAAATGTAAATTCGGTCATCATTTTACCCTCAAGTTGTTCCAAACCTGTATGAATTTCTTTCTTCTGCTGTACACACACACACACACACAGACACAATATATTTTGAAGAATATGTGTAACCAAACGGTTATTGGGCCCCATTGACTTCCACAGTATGGAAAGAAAATACTATGGAAGTCAATAGGGACGATCAACTGTTTGGATACACATATTCTTCAAAATATCTTCTTTTGTGTTCAGCAGAAGAAATAAATTTGTACAGGTTTACAACAACATGAGAGCGAGTAAATGAGGATAGAATTTTCTTTTTTGGGTGACCTATCCCCTTTAATAGCATAGAGACTGAATTACCCAGCAGCCCCTGCAGGTTGTTGAATGGCAGGTGTCGGGAGGACTTTCGGAATCCGTCGATCTGGATATCTAACCACTAGCCGGGTATTCTCAATAAAATGTCCCTGTTTTACAAAAGGTTTCACATTCAAGTATATAAACAATACATAGGGCTCAAAAATGGCTTGATTAAAATACTAATAATACTACTAACTACATTTTTATAAAATACACAGTTCAAAAGAAGGCTTGCTTACAATTTTATTTACTACAATTATTATAATTATTATTATTATTTTGTAATAATATTTTAAACAAATTCAGGATCAAAAATGGCTTTACTACAACTATAAACAATACTAACTATAATACTAACAACAACAAACAATAAATAATAATGAATTAAGCGTTTCACTCACATTGAGGTTCTCCATTGCACGGGAGGCCATGTTGGCATTCTTAAAGTTAACAAATGCACAGAAACGTTCATGCAGAACCCGAATGCTGTCAATTTCTCCGTAACTGGCAAACATCATCATCAAAAATTAAAACCAAATTCATGGGAAATCATTTTAGAACTAAAATATTGCAATAGCATCAGATCTCACGATTTGAACAGGTCCCGCAGATGTTTCTCTGTCAGTTCTGTGGTCACGTTGCCCACCCACAGGGAATTACAAGGACTTGTGGAGGCGAGTGAGAGAAAGAAAAAGAGAAATATGGAAATAGGATTAGAGGGAAAGAACAACATATAAAAAGTATGAAAATAAACACGGCAATCGGCTTACCTCGGCAGGAGGAGAGCACAGTCCTGATTTGAAGCTGTAAAATATATAGATTTGTTTATTACAATGTGACAAATTAGCTGTGAGAAATTAAGCGTTTAACTGCTGAGTTATGTTATAACAGGGATGTTATAATGTATAATGTGAAGCAAAGTTTAGTTGTTTATGTTGGCAGAGCAACATGCTCAATAATATAGACTTTAACTGATTTATAAAATAATTGATTTTAACATTTTAGTTGTACTCAAGTTGCACAAAGTTAAGCTTCTTTTGCATTAAAGCCAGACTAATTAATCATTTGTTATGAATAATTATCTTTTGGTTTAGATCCATCGGGTTTGAAATAAAAAGAAAATAAATTAGATAAAGTAGCTTTTATTTGTAAAGATTTTTTTATTATCATTAACAGTATTTATTATACACAGTACTGTATAAAACATAATATACACTTTTATAGTATATTGTTTTTATGTTTTAATGAAATTAATACTTTTATTTAGCAAGGACACATTAAATTGATCAAAAGTAAAGACTTTTATAATATTAAAAAATATTTCCATTTCAAATGAATGTTTTTCTTTTGAACAATTCAAATTTCTTTTCATCAAAGAACCCTGAAAAAAATACATGGTTTCCACACACACACAAAAAGCAGCACAACTGTTTAACATTAATAATAAATTATGTAATGATGTAGTAATGTAATGATTAAGTAGCTGAAGTAATGATGCTGAAAATTCAACTTTGCCAACATAAATAAATTACCTTTTAAAATGTATTAAAACAGAAAACATTATTTTAAATTGTAATATAATAGAAACGTTTCTACAATACTGTGTGTGATAAAATGACTTGTACTGTTAATTTCTGGTCATTCATGGCCCATTATTTTTAAACTAAATTGGCTTGTAGCAACAGCACCCTCAAGTGGTTCATTTCAATGAAAAATCAGACAGGAAGACGAGGAGCTCTTACCCTTCGCTGCAACGACAGCCTGCACTGTATTGTATTTTTCCAGCAATTGAATACTCTGCTCCTCATCATATCCAAGATCCTAATAAGAAGAAAGTAAAGAAAAAGCCTGAAATGATATTCGTTTCTTTTGCATTATTGCATTATTTTAGCTTCCAAAGAAGTATTTTTAAAGCTAACCCCGTTCTAAATGGAAGATCAAAGGAAAAATTCCCTCAAAAAGTACAATGATTTACTCATCCTGTTGTTATTCAAAGCCTGTTTGACTAATTTTCTTCCATGGAACAAAAGTTGTTTTTGTTCCAACCAAAGCTATGCAGCTCTAAAAAATTACATTTGGATGAGTCATACTGAAATGCTAAATTTTTCCATTGGTTTTCCACTTAAAATAAGAAAAAACTAAAATAAGTAAATGATTTAGGACTAATTATCTTGCGCTTTTATGTGCTTTCTCATGACAATGATCTACAACTTTGTGCATTCAAAATACACATTTTATCAGTACGTTTGGTAGTGTTCCATGGGAATCGATCCAAAAACCTTACTAATAGCTCAATGGTATACCAATTGAGATACAATAAGAGATCCAGTCCTCACCGTAAGTTGTTGCACTTTAGAGTACAAGAGGTCATTGACGGCTTCTTCACAATCTCGATCTAGTTTTAGCACCTGTTCCATGGCTTTCTCAGCTTCACTGTACCTCTATATTACAAACAAACCCACAACAAAGTTATTGACTCACCTAAATGCAGATTCACTCCAAATGGAGAAAAAATAAATATGCCAATGGGTCACACCTTAAGGCCCATAAGTGCACTTCCCCTACGGTAATAGCCTTTGGGCCAATCAGGAGCCATGTGAATGGACTTCTCGGCATCTGCGAGGGCCAGAGGGTACTGCTCCAGACAACAGTAGCAGTAGGAGCGATTCCCAAAAAACCTGTTATCAAAATATCAGAGTGAATTCATGAAAACAACAAAAATGGAAATACATGTGATATGGTTTCAGTCAAATCAAAGACTCACCTGTAGTCTTTCGGGTCACATTTGATGGCCTCTGTAAACAGACTAACAGCTTGTGTGTACTGGCCCTCCTGAACGAATCGAATCCCTTTTTCTGGAGTGAAAAGAAAGACAGACTTATATGGAGGAGACTGCATTAGTAAAGAATAAAAGCACAAATGTTTAAAAATAATTACCGTAAAACTTCAAATAATAGCCCGGGCTTTTATTTTCCCAAATCGCAAAACTGCACCGGCTTGTATTTGAGACAGGCGTCTATATGAGACAGGCCTTTAATTTAGTGTTGAGATGAGCATGACAGTAGGAGGTTACCAAATCTGTGTTTGTGTTTAACAGATCAGTTAATGTAAGAATTAGCCTACTATATTTCCGTATGTCTAAAGGGGGTCGCACACCAGACGAGAAGCGCAGCGCCACGTCTTTAAAATTCGAACACATTATTCTCTATGAGTGTACATTGTCTCAAATCGTCGTTCATGTATATACTGACTTCACCCTGTGCTGGAATATACATTCAGTTTTACATTCATTAACAGAAATCAGCTGCTTGAATGAAAATTGCTGATGTTATCGGATTTTCAGGTGATATTCTCAATTCATTCAGTTAACTGACGCTCTGAGGTAAAGTGGGGTGGGGTGGGGGGGGGGGGGGGGGGAGAGAAAACATATATTACAATGCTTTTGTGTTGTCGCGCAAATGTTTTGCGTTTCCTTGCAAAAGTTGTGTGTTCCCGAGAAAACTTTGAGAGACTTTCTAAGAAACGCAAAGAGAAATACAAAGGTTTTGTGAGGGGACGCAAAGGTTTGGCAAACAAACGCCATGGGTTTTGCAAAGAAACCCAAAGTTTCTGGGGAGAATGCAAAGGTTTTGCAAAGAAACCCAAAGTTTCTCAGGACAGTGCAAAAGGTTTCTCAGGCGAACGCAAAGGTTTTGCGAGAACACCCAAAGTTTCGTGGGAGAATGCAAAGGTTTTGCAAAGAAACCCAAAGTTTCTCAGGACAGTGCAAAAGGTTTCTCAGGCGAACGCAAAGGTTTTGCGAGGAAACCCAAAGTTTCTCAGGAGAATGCAAAGGTTTTGCAAAGAAACCCAAAGTTTCTCAGGACAGTGCAAAAGGTTTCTCAGGCGAACGCAAAGGTTTTGCGAGGAAACCCAAAGTTTCGTGGGAGAATGCAAAGGTTTTGCAAAGAAACCCAAAGTTTCTCAGGACACTGCAAAAGGTTTCTCAGGCGAACGCAAAGGTTTTGCGAGGAAACCCAAAGTTTCGTGGGAGAATGCAAAGGTTTTGCAAAGAAACCCAAAGTTTCTCAGGAGAGCGCAAAGGTTTTGCGAGAACACCCAAAGTTTCTCAGGAGAATGCAAAGGTTTTGCAAAGAAACCCAAAGTTTCTCAGGAGAACAAAAAGGTTTTGCAAGGAAACCCAAAGTTTCTTGGGAGAATGCAAAGGTTTTGCGAGGAAACCCAAAGTTTCTCGGGAGAATGCAAAGGTTTTGCGAATAAACCCAAAGTTTCTCGGGAGAGCGCAAGGGTTTCGCGAGGAAACCCAAAGTTTCTCAGGAGAGCGCAAAGGTTTTGCGAGGAAACCCAAAGGTTCTCGGGAGAACACCAAGGTTTTGCAAGGCAAACTTTGCGTGTTTTTTTTGTGTGTGAGAAAAAAAAAAGAATTACATACCTACTAGTAAGGCACTTCTTTTAGTTTTAGCATCTGATAAGCCAATGACCTGTTAAAAAAAAAAAAAGTTCAATATATTAATTGCGGGTTAATGATATATTACAATAATATACAAGGATAATATATTAATTACGGATTATTTTCAACAATGTCCATGCATCACATAAGCATGCTACTGATTACCACTGAAATAACTGACTTATCTATTTTGTTAAAGCAAAAAGGAAACACATTTAAAGCTGCATGAAAGACATTCAAATATGTAAATACCAAAAGTATGAACAAACAGTTCTACTGTGACACAAAATCAGGAAGAATGTGACATAACCCAAAAGCATTGGCTGCATCTCAATTCTAATAGTCTAATCACTGTATAATTATAATGGATTATAATTACCACATGCCAAATCGTAATTTACTACTGTAGTACAATGTTTTTGAAATAAATGTCTTATGTTAATCAAGGCTGCATTCATTTGATCCAAAATACAGTAACATTGTGCAGTACTGTGAACTATTATTACAATTTAATGTGGTCATGAACTGCATTTTTAAAAATGTTATAATGTTCTCTGAGGTCCACTTATGTTATTGAGATTTTTACATCACAAAAACAATTCTAATTTAGAAGTAAGAGGCTATTTTCACTGGTATTTAAAATGTTGATGTCATAACTGCCTGTTTTTGCAAAAACAGTTTCATGGCCGGTAAAAAACTTCTATGGCTGGTAAATTTTCTTAAAGTCCGCGTGAACCGGAAGTTGCAAATTACTTTTCTCCAGTGTTGTGACGTATTTCCAAGTGAAACGGAATATTGAACAGAGGGCAGAGTTTTACTTCAGTGCTCCTCCTCTCCATCTCTGCTCATAGCAGACTAACGGTTTGAGGGAAGTGGTTAAGCGTTTTTCAACCCAAGCCGTCAAGCCTACGTCATCAGAAAAGGAACGCCATTTCAGACCGGAAGTAACTTTTCAGACTTTGATTAAAGATTACCACGGCAAATTTTTTTTTTCGGTGTATTAACTTGCACGGATGAATTGTTCACCACAAGACTAGTAATATGCGCTAACAAAGTAAATAGGGTCAATTTTGATTTCATGTCGACTTTAAGTCCCCGGCCATTGGCAGGAGCGTCAGAAGTAAACGCCCAGTGCTATAATTGCATGGGTAGCAGTTTTGCATATTAAAATTTCAACGTCCCGCCATTAAACGAGTCGAATTGTTTTGAAAACTTCGATGTTGAAAAATATCTCGAAACTTAGTTATACACTTGCCAAAAATGTTAAACATTTATGCATATTACAAATGGTTCATAAGTCATGTTTGTGGCAAATAAAGTTTAAGTATCATAGTTAAAGTTGACAAAAGGAAGACTAAGTGTTTCGTGTAAACAGAATTATGAATGAATGTACCATTGTTTGTCACACTGTCTTTCTTCTTGGCTATTCTTATGGGACATTTCTGTCTGGGACAATAGTCATCACTGCATAATCTTTTATTTTCAGTCTCTGAAAAGCCTGCGTCGAACTATGTCTTGTTTATAAACGAATCCGCAGTAAAATGAAGTGAACACGAACCGTGTCTTACTGGATCTGACTGGAACTTTGTTAAAAATAAAGTTCATACACGTTTCCTTAATGTTAAGGATAACAAGGAAGGCAATGCAAAGACTGTTTTCCACAACTTGGCACTTCAAAATGTCTTGTAATCCTCAGAGGAATCACTTTAGTTTTATTGATGCAGCAAGCCTGTTTTGTATTTACTACTTCATGACGTGCAAATCGGTGGGCGGGGCTAAAGAGGCAATGATGTAGAAGTAGGCGTTGAGCTTCTGCAGAGCAGGTCTTTTGTCGCACTATGGTGTAATGTGACAAAATCCGAAACAATTACTTTTGGAAGCTTGTTTTTAAGCTGTTTTTGGACTAACAAGGAAGTTTTGAGTTCTGAAGTGTACAGGATATTTGTAAAGTACAATGACCTCTTGTATGTCAAAAGATCAAGGAATACTTGATTTCTCAATTCATGACCCCTTTAAAATATCATATTTTAATGTTATTTTAAAATGTATTCCATTGATGCCAATGCTGAATTTTCAGCATCATTACTCCAGTCTTCAATGTCACATGATGCTTCAGAAATTATTCCAATATGCTGATTTGCTGCTCAAGAAACATTTCGTATTATTATCGTCAGTGTTGAAAACAGTTGTGTTGATTAATGTTTATGTGGAAACCATGCTACTTTTTTTTTTTTTTTTTTTGGATTCTTTTATGAGAATAAAGTTTAACAGCATTTATTTGAGATAGTAATCAAATCAATCAGTGTCTCTTTTGATCAATTTAATGCAAACTTGATGAATAAAAGTATTTTTCATTTCTCCAAAATGTTCCTGTTCCCAAATGTTTGAACGAGTGTACACTAAACGTAACTAAGAAAAAAAAAAAAAGTAAAGAAACAACATTTACAGAAACATGTAAATAATATTTTGTATTATTTAACAAAATATTTCACAACAACCACAAAAAAGACAGTACTGTACCTACCTGTACCTAATGTAAAGGAACTAGGCATGTGCGACACTTCTTATTTTTTATTACTGTTTTAAGTCTATTTTAATGTGGATATGTCATAAGAGCACAACGCAACTGAAAGAAATGAGACACTGCAATAAATCAAACTGATGCCGGGTGGAGACACTACACGATTTTAGCCCCCATTTTAGCTACAGTTTTGTGGAAATAAACAAATGTGCAAAATCGGGAGGCAACCGGGGCTTGTTCATGTGAGTGACAATTGCGTAGTGTATGATCAAAGAAAATATTTGAAATATCTGAAATATTTAGCCTGCTAAATATCTGGACCCGTCTCTGCGACTCAGTCATGAAGTGTGAAATGTGTTTTGATTGGAAATTAAATCTGCGATGACCTATAGCCAATGAGAGAGCAATACAGGGCAAGAGAACGTTTGCAGGAAGGAGTCATAGACCTGCAACAGAACATTACAAGCATGGCTTCTGCAAGCAACCATTCTCTCATTTGTATTCTTCTTTTTTTGAAAATCGAGCAGTGTGCATCCAGCATAATATGAACTGGGCTTGCTGGGTAGATGCATAGTATGGTGAAACATGCAATCTGTCACAAAAGTGGCAGCTCTACCAGCTGAAAGAATAAAAGCTGTCATATAAGTCGACAGTGACAGCACCTTACAGATTTTTAAACCACTTTAATACCCAATAATCCCAACGCCCAGGTTCAGCGGGCTCCACCTTTACAACACAAGAGCCCCACAGATGGCAACAAACCACAGGACACTGAATAAACACTTAAACTCACTTCTCCAGTCCTGCTCTCATTTTCCTTGTTCTCTTTCGACTTGTGAGCTCCTTTACTTTTAGCTTTGGGTCGAATGTGATTGACAGCATTGGCAACAAAAGCACTGTTCACATCCCATCCCGGGTCCTGAACATGAGGAAACCGTGTCAAAGTCAGCAATTTAAACAATAAAACATTCAAACAGCAAACTCTGGAAGTCCATCAGCTATGGCAGAATGGTTGTCTCCATGTTCATACCTCCTCACTAGAACGGGCCGTCGGCTGCCGGTTGCTTTTGTTCCCTGAAGCCAGTGGAGGTCCAGAAAGACTTTTACTTGGAGGAGCGACTGGCTTCTCTTCCACCTTTGAAAGGCCAATATCTTCCACCTCCTCTGGCTCAGACTCCTCAGACTCGTCGAGCTCAGAATCAGCTCCAGCATTCTCATCCTCCTCCTGAAAGAAAATAAATATCACATCACATTTTTAAAAGTGTGTGTTGATAGAGCTAGGGGCATATACATAAAATGTACAGTATATTAAAGTTACAAAAATGACAGAATAGACAAAGTGTCTCTGTTACAGAACTAGTAAGCAGCATTTAAAGGCATCAGTGTCACGCAAATGTCTGGCCTTCTAAAATATCCTGTTTCAGCCAATGGCTAAAGTTCAATACAATTTGCATGCATTTTAAATAGTTTGGGGTCAATAATATTTAAGAATCTTGAAGAAAAAAAGTATCAGTTTCCACTAAAATGTTAAGCAGCACAACATTGATAAGAAATTCGTCTTGAGGACCAAATCAGCATAAAGATTTCTGAAGGACCATGTGACACTGAAAACTCAGCTTTATCATCACAGGAATAAATTACATCATAAAATCTTAAAATAGAAAAGAGCCATTTTAAATGGTAATACTATTTTATTGTATTTTTGATGCAGACTTGGTGAGAATCAGACATAAAAAAACAAAAAAAACACGGGTGTGTAAGGAAATTAGTTTATAAGGAAATTACCGTCTCACCCCCAGTTAATTCTGATTGGTCCATTGTTTTAAAGGGGTGGTATAATGCCCTTTTCACAAGATGTAAAATAAGTCTCTGATGTCCCCAGAGTGTGTATGTGAAGTTTTAGCTCAAAATACCCCACAGATATTTTTATATAGCATGTTAAAGTTGTCACTTTTTGAGGGTGACCAAAAATGCTGTGTTTTTGTGTGTCCCTTTAAATGCAAATGAGCTGCTGCTCCCGGCACAGAGGGCGGAGCTTCAACAGCTTGTTCTTTGCAGCTTCGATTACTTCACACAGACATGCACTGAAACTTTCAAAAACTTTTAGCCTTTTATGTTCAAACCGGAGTCAGACAAAGATGGAGAGACTAAAAAAGAAGTGACAACATTTCTGAATGGTAAGTTGATGAATTTATGTGTAGTTGTCTTCAAGTCATTGATTAGCATATTCTGTCTTGATAATCTATAAATCGTGTTCAGGGGGCGGGGTTTATGTAAATTTTAGGGTTTATGATGTCACTAACCCGAGAGGAATGTTGTGTAGTCCCTACCAGCTGTTTGTTGTAGTCCTTATAAAACTACTTCTTTAAAAGAAAATATCTCCCTTTGCTTTGAACTTTGAGCATTGTAACTTTTAACATGCTTTTTTTAAGTACTCAATAACCGTGGTTGAAAGAGGAAAAGATGAGATGCACTGATCTGCAGAAATGTATTAAAAAACGGTGCAGAAGGAACACATCCTGTGTCAAAGCCTTCTCACACCATCCTAACCATTAAACTAGTTTCAATTTACCTGTTCAGCACTTTCATCCTTTTTAACCCGTTCTAGTTTCTTCCGCTGCCGTTGACGCTAAAAAAAAAAAAAGAAATCTTTTTTTTGTTGGCCAGCAACACAATGCATGCAATAAAATCCATCTTATTAATGGCTCTCTTCACAATTAGAACAACATTTAAAAAACAATGCATAATAGATCTGCCCTGACAGTAAACTCTGTGTTAAAGGTGATTCATTCTTATACTTAGTGTGGCAAAGTGTATCTCCTCTCACCTTCCTCTTGGCTTTGCGCCTCTCTGCTTTCCGTCTGGCCTTCTCTTCCTCACTAAGACCCTCCTCACCATTTAAGACATCCTGTAGAACACACACAAACCCAAATGAGAGAGTATCAGGAACAAACAAACACACAGGTACTTTATTTGCTTCAGAAAAGAAAAACTGAGCAAAATAGCAGCAAACAGAGGTCCGTTTCAGAGTAGTGCATGTCCTTAAAAAAGGAAGTTTACCCTATTTGAGAGACTTATTTAGTTGTACGTGCTAACACAAGGTTGAAAATGTTGCAAAACCACTGTGGAGGACTTTGGCCTCTATAAATCCATATGCTGATTGACAAAGCACAAATGTTTGAAGCCAGTGTTGCACTCACTATGAGTGGTTAACCAAATAAAATGTAACTCAAAGCTTTAATTCTTAAAGATGACCACAGTGTAACAGTTTTGTGTGAGCAGACAACACTTACAATGTCTGATATTATACAGCCTGTAGAAGAATGCACACTATCATGGATAGATAAGCCATTTGAAATTCAGCAATGAATGTGAAGCATTCACCAAATAACACAGTGTTTCTTGGAACAAAGAGCCTCAAAACAACTGCAAAGAATATGCTGGGAGTAACTCTGTTTGGAGCACACCGACCCGACCTTAACCCAAAGGATTTGTTGAGACATGACTGAAAGATAAAGTTCATTCACTTATTTATTTTAATTTTTTGAAAGAAGTCTCTTATGCACATTAAGGCTATATTTATTTGATCAAAAATACAATCAAAACAGAAATATTGTTTTGAAATATTATTACAACCTAAAATAACTTTTCTAGTTTCATATATTTTACAATTTAATTTGTTCCTGTGATGTCAAAGCTGAATTCTCAGCATCATTACTCCAGTCTTCAGTGTCACATGATCCTTCAGAAATCATTATAATATGCTGATTTGATGCTCAAGAAGCATTTTATTATTAGCAATGCTGATAACAATAAGTGCTGCTTAATGTTTTCGTAGAAATCTATCCATCTATCGCTGGTCAGAATTATTTGCCCCCTTGGTAAATATGATCAAAGATGGCTGTAAAAAATGTATTTGCATTGTTTATCCTTTTGATATTTTATTTAAACTAAATAAAAAAATAACCTTTTATTGAAGTAACAGAATTGAAAGTAAAAAAAAAAACACATTATGAAAGAAATGTTTTTCTCCAAAACACATTGGGAACAACACAGTATCGCTTTTCTTTTACATAAATTAAAATTAACACATAAGTACTGGGATGTTAAAATGTTATAGTTTGGATACAAACACTGATCTCTACGGCACCGGTCAAAATAGAGAAAGTCACGATAGATAGATAGATAGATAGATGATAGAGGATAGATGGATAGATGGATAGATGGATAGATAATATTGTTACATCACTAGGTGGTGATGACAGGTGACTATAAAAAAAAAAATATGTATCATTCACTCATGAGTTTTTTTTTTTTTTTTTTTAATGCTGTTCATCCAGTAATGAAGCAAGTGAAATGTCATCGAATCATTCATTCAAACTGATTTTTTTTTTAAATAATTCATTCAAATGTAATGTTTGAATACACTGTATATATAACACACACATACTAGTGTTGTCACGATACCAAAATGATTGTTTCGATACCGATACCAAGTCAAGTATTGCGATTTCGATACTTTTTCGATACTTTTCCTGAAAAGGGAGAAACACTCTCAAATATCATTGCTGTGCTTTATTTTAAAACCGGGACAACATTCTAATCATATAACACACTAATAAATGAACATATGAACAGCAGATATATTAAACATTTGAACAAAATATGAAATATCAAAATATTAAAAATAAATTAGAGCAATGACATTCAAGGTAAATTTTTTTTATAAATTTAGCAGCATTATCTCATTTATCATAAGAAACATAAGAGCTTTATCTTGATTCTGAACTTTGAATAAAAATATGAACAGCGATTATATTAAACAATGTTTAATATTGGTAACATATGATAAGCCTCATTGGTGATATATTTGACATGTGGGGAGAGAGTTATGGAAGGCCTATACTTCATGTTAAACATAAATATATAGCAGCAAAGACAACGTCGGCAGTGTTGACGGCAAAATAAGATACAGAATAATTCGTTCTGTATTGAGAGGTGCAATATTTGAAAATCGATAATATTTTTGTATTTATGTCAACACTTTCAAACATCAAAATGTAATTTATTAATATGTATTCGTGTCAAAATGACATAGAAACATCTTTTCCTATTCTATTTTGCCTGGAAACGCTTCCAACACGCTTGCGTGTCGCGTGAAAAATAGGCGTCGGTTCTATTTCTAGCATGCACACGTTTTCCGCGCGTCTTGAGCTGCGCAGCAGGCAGTTAACATGGGAGCCGAAATAAAAACGGACACGACACGCAGCCAGTGTGTCGCCGGCCTTACAAATCTGGAACGCGGTCATTCTTAGAAGTATCGATCCTAATAAATTAAGGAATCGTGACGTTAATAATTTCCGATTTACTTTTGAAGTATCGGTGCACCGTGCAACAGAGCAAGGTAGGCAACATACTTCCATATGTCACTCCTCGCGTCATCTTTTTCTACGAGTCGTGGACCACTTGTGCTCGCACATGCAGCCATCTCGCTGTAGTGTTTTGTCACATGACACTGACAGCTGCAGGTTATTTGCAGCGTGCGTCAGGAAAAAAACACAGACGTCCATAGGGAGGCGGTTTTTTTTTTTATCGATACTGATAAATTTAGGTATCGTGACGTTTTTAATTTCCGAGTATCGCGATACTTTTGAAGTATCGGTACACCATGCAACACTAACACATACTTAAAATTTTCATATAGCCTACACTTTTAAGGCCACTATACACGTCGATATGCAGGAATCGATCAGGTATAGTTAAAAAGACAGCCAGTTAGTAAAAGACCTGAATTAAGTTAATTAAATTTCAGACTTAAAACTAATGGTCAGAAAACATATGAAGCAGTTCATTCAAAAACAACAGGGAAACATGCAGGTCTTTTGACCTCTCATTCTCATTTCTGATTTAATGTAACAATTCATGAAAAAAAGCCCAGTGTTCTTGTACCTGTGAGAGCATGTGGTCATTTGGAGCACCTGTGTCCATCTCCTCTGGCCTTTCATCACTGGAGCCTGTGGAAATATCCAGAGAAAACAATCCATAAGTCCAAAGTCCCAATTCAAGCAAAGATAATCACTATAGCCTTAGCCAACATCACACTTTTTGAGAATTAAAATGTTCAATAATGCAGAAAAGAGAATCAACACAAGCCACTTGTTTTGTATCATGTTGTCAAATCCCATTTCCTAGTTCTTTATTCACTCCAAATGCTCACGAGTCACGACAAACTCACAATAAGAAAATACCATTTCATTTGTGACTATGAAATGACATTGTCAAATTGTTACAAACCCATGAAAACTTTCCTCACAAATAAAGTCTTGGTTTGTACTTCTCTAATTGCATTAGCCACTAAGGCCTATGTCATAGGCTATATTTTTAACCTTGACTGCAGATGGTTTTGTTTAATTAGCATTTGCAGGGTCAAGCTGTGCAAAGATTTTAATTTCACATAATGTCTGCCACAGAAAAGCCAACTAAACCAGTGGGAAAAGAGTTATCAGCAAAAAGAAAAACACACTCCCTCATCAAACATGGGGCCTAAAGCCCTGCAGGATTGCAATTCATTTGTCAGCTATCTTAAAAGTTTCCTTGCTGCAACGGTAAAATTAGACCTTGCAGACATTTCTCTAAGCTACACGGCCTCACATAAACTACACAGCTCAAAACATTCCACAAGAAAGCCATTTAAACAACGGCCTAGTAAAACAATACTTTCTCTGAAGATTGTCCAATGACAGATATTTGGATTTTGCCATTAGCTAATCTAAGCAAATGGTTTTCAGACCAGTTTTTAGGTTTTCTCTTCTTTTATGTGATTCATGATAGCTCAGTGATAGTTTTATCCTTGATTCAGCCCAGGGTTTTGATCATCCTAATACGCAACCATCTGCACAATGTCCGAAAACCTACATAAACAACACAAAATGACCAAGTCCAATTTTTTTTTTTTTTTGCCATTTCTTAGCCAAACAATAACATTCCTGTTTCAGAAAGAGACAGAACTTTGCAAGCTTGTTAACCGATTCCAGAGAAATGAAGATACATTAGGTGCTCAAAAAACTTATTTTCCGTGTATTCAACCACTCCTATTAGCCATTACAACACTCTTAATATCCCACATAAGTGTTCTCATACAGCAAAGAGATGCACACAGTTTGCCTTCAGTTATAAATCACAGACAAAGTAGCACCACAAATCTCAGGCAAATGCAAATGAAGCAGGCCGTGATCTGAGACGAGTCCTGCGGTTGCAGAGAAGTGATGCATCGACCAGCAAACTTCCCTTTAGTGACACATCTCACACTTCGATGGCCTCGTGACAATGGCGGTCGAAAAACTGATTTACCTAGGTAAGATACAGAAACCGCAGATGGCCCCTGGCTAGTCACGTCTTCCTTGGATCATGCAAACTGTTCCATGCAAAGATCCCCACTGATACGGTTTTCACTGCCACCAGTCAGAATGCTGAATCCATTTGATTAAAACAGCAGTGGAAAATCTTGATTCACAATACAAATAGGTAGCCTAAATACTTGCATGCAGAAAAGGACTGTAAGGAAATGTCACAATGTTAACAAAGATGTTTATTTAAGCTACTTGGTAGATACCCTGCCAGTGCCAACCTTCCACATCTCCGATCATTTTACTGTGAATGCAACAGACAGGCAAATAGCAACTTACAGCAACAGCCCTGGTGGGAAAAAAAACTATGTACACTTCAGCATTTAATGATGGATCATGATCTTAAGCATATTTACATTTCTACCACCAACTTTTGAGTACAGACCAATATTAGACAACACAAACTAGCTAGCAGTACTTCATGTAATGACAATGCACACAGACACATACACACACACACAAACCTCAGTGAAAAAAGGTTCCAATTAAAAGCTAAAGGGGCTTTACAGCCTGATGTCATTTGGGGAACCTTTTCAAGTTCCATAAAGAATTTTCATTCTCTAGCTTTTTATAAAACCATCCATGTATTCATTATTTAAAGAGTCCAGACACCAAAACTCTGGTCTGAAGAATCCAGTTTAAAGGGTTAGTTCACCCAGAAATGAAAATTCTGTAATTATGACTCAGCCTCATGTCGTGCCAAACCTGCAAGACTTTCGTTCGTCTTCGGAACACAAATGAAGATCTTTTTGATGAAATCTGAGAGCTTTCTGTCCATCCATTGACAGCTACGCAACTGACACTTGATGCTTCATAAAGAGATCGTAAAACTAATCCATATGAATTGAGCAGTTTAGTCCAAATTTTCACAAGAGACTTGATCGTTTTATATGATGAACAGATTGAATTTAGGTTTTTATTCACATGTAAGTTTGATCAGCGAACATTACCAGTAGCTCAACCGAACCTGATTGACGGAACAGAACAAACCTCTTGTAAAATGCTCAAACGTGATGTGTAACACGAGAATGAACCTCATTGGTTCTCGCCTGTCAAGCAAACATGCTTGAGCTTCCGTTTACCACAACTGATGTGTGAGTTGATATGTGAATAAAAGCCTAAATTAAATCTGTTTATCACATAAAGAGATCGAGTCTCTTCAGAAAATTTGGACTAAACTGCTCGATTCATATAGATTAGTTTTACAATCTCTTTAAGAACTTTTTGAAGCGTCAGAGAGGTAGTTGCACAGATTGTCAAGGAAGGGACAGAAAGCTCTCAGATTTCATCAAAAAGATCTTCAGTTGTGTTCCGAAGACGAACAAAAGTCTTACGGGTTTGGAACGTCATGAGGGTGATGACAGAATTTTCGTTTTTAGGTGAACTAATCATTTAAACTGGTAGCTGTTTTGGAACATTAAGAGGTTTCTATCTGACCATTGGCTGGCCTTCCCATGTAGATGCCACCACACCAGATATGTCATCGTTTCAGATCACTCACATTTGCCACAACATTTTTCAACTTCTGGTTGTAAAAACCACTGAGATTTGAAATTGGATAACCTTTCACAGATGGGAATGTGTTGGTTTCTGTTTTTTAAGTATTAACTCAATATTACTGGGTTTTAAACTATGGTAACTTTTTAATGTAATGTTAGCCAAAGCCTGTGTCTTGTTGTGTCTAAGTTTCGCAAAGTCATCTGCTGAAGTCTATTACAGATTTAGATATTCATACATGCGTCTAACTATGGTTGTGGGCAACTTGCTCACAAAATGTTCACAAACCAGCTTTGACCGTTTCAACATGGAGAACGGCTTACGTATAGCGGCCAACAGCTGCTAATGAGGCATCTATGTGCCTCATATATACATATGCATATATATATATATATATATATATATATATATATATATATATATATATATATATATATATATATACTATGGGTCTACCAGCTACCACATTCCAAAAACTAGGAACCAGTGATCATGTTCCGAACGCAGCTCCCAGCTAGGATTTTCCAACATAGATCAAGAACTTGTCAAGAAAATAATCAAGATAATCTCCAAAGAATCATATGGGTAACTCAAGAACCCCAAATGGTCTTTGATAAGAAGGATTGTTGATTATCCTAAAGAAACATTGAAGAACCTTTGTGTTTATTATTGTATGAAAAGGCAATTTTTGCCATTAGACTTGAGGCAGCCTTTAACTCCTGTGCGCTTAAATTTGCAAGAATGCTAAAACCATAACAAATTATAACTAAATTATGATGCATCTGAAATGGTTTGTCTGAAAAACTTTATTCTTAATAAAAACACACTCAAACAGGAAATCATCAGCAGTTAAAATCACATTTAGTGTCTGTGATTCACAGGCCAGTTGCATGTGATTTATCTGAATTAAATAAAATAAAAAAGCCTGTGGTAAACGTATACATTTAATTTCTTTAATTAATCAACTGTAAATAAATGAATATAGAATATGTGAGAGATTAGGCTAACAAAGTTTAACTCGAGTTCGTTGGCTAGTCTTTGTAATATTAATATTTAACATTAAATATGGATTTGACACATATTAAGGCTTAAACAAAATTACCATCGACAAATAAAAGGTAACCGGTTGACAACCGCAGTTACATTGAGCCTAAAAAACATTCGCAAGTGGCATCATGATTTCTTCAATACGCTTTTATATCTATATAAAACTGACTCACATTAGATATCAGTCACTAAAGTGCGCTATGGCGAGATAAGCATATCGTGCACTTTGTTTTACGCTCTGGTTCATGGAAAACTAACTTTATAACTCGGACAGACAGAAACAAAGTTTACAAGCAGACGTGAAACTCACCGCTGAGCCCCAGTAACCGGCCGAAATCCAAACCGAACTTCATTAGTCCAACCATCCAGCATTATTACCCTCAATAACACCACAGGAACATATACACGACAGAATACATGTTAAAACAACAAATGAGTCAACATCTTTAAACTTGTAGCGAGCTGTTTCTCTTCCTGGGCGTCGAGCGGAGCGTCAGGCGGGTGTGTTGAACTGTACTCAAGCGCCTCCCAGAACAAGCGTCTTAAAGGGCCGCAGGGGCCATAGTGTGCTGGAGCCACACTTTTCGCTAGTCAAGTCAATAGCATTTTATTACTCATTTGCACAATTACACTGGGGAAACTAGGCACTGAAATGCTTGTGACGATGCTCACACTTACTTAAGCAATAAGCCCCTTGAAGCCGTGTTTTACAGTGGATTTAGGACAGCTAAGGGGCGTTGTAAAAAAAAAAACTGCGTCGTGTCTAACAACGCCCCTTTGCTGTTCTAAATCCACTGTAAAACACGGCTTCAAAGGGCTTATTACTTTTATAAAACGGTTACTCCATAAAAAAAGATGAATTCATTCAACAAAAAAATAAAGTTAAAACACATTTAGTCCTCCGCCAAGCAGTGTAGTTCCAAAGAGGTTGCCATGCAAGTTGATGCAACACATGTAGAGAAAGAAAAAAAAAAATCACAAATGGCGGTTGCGCAATGCGCAGTAATACTATGTAATGCGGTCAGATGTATTTTGTTTTACAACGGCTTCGAACGCGGCTCAACCAATCAGAATCAAGGACCGGAACTACCCGTTTCATAAGATTAACAGGACCATACACACATTTAGTAAGCATAACCACAAATATAAGCTCAAAGTGGTGGGCACTGGGATATTAAAGTGACATGCTATTTCGTAGGCAGAACAATAAATAAGTGGCAGTAACAAATACGATAAAGTAAAAAAAGTATTAAGAATAGTAAGTAGTCCTGAGTACGAATACTGAGGTAGAAGTCTCAGTGTCTGAAGCGGCAGTAAAAAGTGTCTGTAAAGTGTTGCAGAGTTAAATGAGTAAATACAGAAGGTGGCAGTGAAAAATACAATAAATAGTAAAAAAAAAAAAAGTCTTAACACTTTGGCATAAAACTGCTCCTTAATTTCAGAATCCTCTCTGTCTGGATATTTCCATCATAGGTTAAGGACAAAATCTAGTCCAGGCCTTCTTTTTTTTTTTTTCTGGTTCATCTTCAAGAAGCAGTTTCACTTGGATATAGCCTACATCACAATAAGAAAGAAGACACCATTGCATCTTGCATTTCATGCTGACTTTAATCCAGTTACCACACAAATAAAAATAAAAAAATAAACATTTTTAAATTCACTATGTTGTTTATTTTGGCAAATCAATCAAACAAGATAAAGAGATGTTAAAACCATGGCTGAACTTTTCATCACACTTGAAATTACTTTTGTGTTATGTGGTCTGTTGTTTACTGCACATTTGGCATGTTTACTGAATGGATTTTCTGGATTTTCAAGCATTCAGGACATTTGCATACTGTGTGTAGTTTACATAATACTGTTTATACTGTAAAAAAATAGGAAGAGTTGTACTCAGGTTAGAAAGTTATAATGAACAGCCTTAAATTAATATTTATTTTTCTAGAGTCTTGCCTGCGTGCTCTGATGTGCATTGAGAAATGACATGCATTAAAGAAATCATTTTATATTATTTTATGTAATTCATTTATTTGAGATGAAATCTGCAGTCCTGCATCACTGGCTTCACAGAGCAGAATTGCAAAAATTAAGAATTTAGAGGAAAACAATAAAGCTTCAAAGACCTTTTACTTTCATAGCACCAAATTAGTTTATTATCTATTATCACAATGATATAATTTAAGTTATTATAAAAACAATGTCATAGCTTTTTGTCAGTTATATTTATTATAATTGACTACATGATCTCAAATTTCACAAAATAGGGTAATATTTTGGGAGTGTTTCAAAAACTGTGCAAGACAGAAAAAATATTACACAATGTCAACAACACTTAAAGGGATAGTTCACCCAAAAATGAAAATTCTGTCATAATTTACTCACCCTTAAGTTGTTCCAAACTTCTATGAGTTTCCTCCTTCTGCTGCACTAAAAAGAAGAGATTTTGAAGAATGTTGGTAACCAGACAGTTGAAGGCACCCATTGACTTCCATATAGGAAAAAAAATACTATGGAAGTTAATGGGTGCCGTCAACTGTCTGGTTACCAACATTCTCTAAAATATCTTATTTTGTGTTCAACAGAAGAAAGAAATTCATACAGGTTTGGAACAACATGAGGGTGAGTAAATGATGACAGACTTTACATTTTTTGGGTAATCTATCCCTTTACTATTTGTCTTCATCTCTCTTTTCATTGAAATATCCCACTGGAAAGGTACATTCCCTATCGAAGGCCGAGATCACAGTCGCTTGAAATCTGCCAGAACATTGAGAGCTGAATTCCAGCCGGCTGAGCCCATAACACCTCCACCTGAATGAGACAAGCTCAGATAAATGTTGGAGAACACAGGGGAGGTCATGCATGTCAAGCTCAACATTTACCTGACCTGGTTTTATGATACTTGATATCACACTGATAACATTTCTAAACCCAATACGTACTGTTTAAGCTTTTATTTATTCAGGCACAGACCTGGATGGCTGCCACTGCCACATAAGTACAATCCTTTGACGGGTGAGCGGTAGTCTGCGACAGAGGGCAAAGGTCTCGCCAGGTAAAGCTGATCCAAAGACATTGAGCCATGAAATATATTCTGTTGCATAAAAAATACATGTAATTAATGTTTTGAATGATATGACGAGCACATTTACAAAAATTAACTGAGATTTTGAGACAATATTATATATTAGATTCTGTAATAAAAATTAAAAAATATATATATACATTTATAAAAAGTCCATGTCAATGTCTATAAAATGAATTAAATGATATGTTCATACCCCTCCAGTGAGACCAAAGACCCTCTCAAGATCAGGAGGGGTCAGGATGTCTTTGCCCACTATTGACTTTTTAAATCCAGGTGCGTAACGTTCAACACAGTCGAATGCTGTGAAACGGGAAACAAAGAACCTATTACAACAAAGATCGTATTACTTCAAGGCATGTGATATCACTGTGGTAGCACAAACTGTGTCACTGGGTTTAAAAAGTAGGTAGTTCCTGCCCGCCTATCAGAGTGGGAATGTTGGGGCGGTCTTTAAAATGCAGAAAATATCACATAAGAATCTAGTCAAGAAACCCTGTTCTTGTATTATACATTTTATATTATACATTTCTGAAAGATCATGTGATTTTACTGTATTACTGTACACCGGTAGTGTATATATTACAGTGTTGGGGTTAACGCATTACAAGTAACTTCATTATATGTAATCAGATTACTTTTTTTGATGTAACAAGTAAAGTAATGCACTTTACTTTTCAGTTTAATTAAAATGCTTAAAAAAAAGTATGCTACTGATTTAAAAATCTCTCTTTTCTCCATAATGTAGTCACTTATACATGCAACAGACAAAAAGTACAAAAGTAACAAAACACATGACTTTCAAATTTCAATAAAAAGAGTTGTACAGAATGCAATATAACCCGTAATGTTAAAGTCTCACTGTAGTCAATTATTTGATCTCTTAAAACTTATCTTTGATCACCAAAAGGACATATTTAAAAGGTTTTCCTTGAAAAAAATTATTCATGCCTTAAAATAGCTTGAATGTAACTCTACACCCTTGCCTAATTTAGTATATGTGGTCCTATGAATATGCATATTAGCCCCGCCTCCACTCACTCGCACCAGCAAAGAGATCCACTCGTTGACAATTACACGTTGACGTGATTGGTTACAAGTTTTAAGGAGAAAATACTCAGAAATGGTGTTGACATAAATTTGCCCATGGTTTGTCTTAAAGCATTTCTACAACACCACATAGACATATAAACAACATTAAAAGCTTGATTTTCACCACAGGGGGACTTTAAGAGGTCTTTTGTTTGTCATACATAGTTCTAGGGGTCAGGAAATATTCTAAGTGGTCAGAATATAATAATATTTTAAATGTGTTTTAAAAGAAAATGAAGGTGTATGTTATTTAGGCTATGTTTAGGCATTACTGCATTAAACACTTGCAAAAAAGAACTTCTCAGTAAAGAAAAAAACAAACATCTGCAAGGCCTTTAAGAGAGCGAGCCTCAGCCAGGAGAGAAAAAGTAACACACAAGTAATTTAACGCATTACTTTCCATAAAATGTAACGTTCACACTGTCCGTTTTTGGGATTGAAAACTGCATTTACTTACATGTGTGAGTCTTGAAATGTCCTGTTCAAACAGCAACTTGAATACTGTCTGTATGAATGTGCAACGCGAGTCAAGCCTGTATTCTACGAACCATAGCGACATTGACCAAATATCAAAGATAACGTCCATAAGGCTGAAAAGTCTTATGGATGTCTTATGGGCACTCTTGATACGACAAGAGTCCAATCAAGCCTCAAGTTCATCCATTAAATGACCATTAACCAATAGCAGCTTTTATATCTGGGTGGAGAGCAAAGCATATGAGTCGCACTTAGAACACAAAACTACACGTGAAATCCACACGTACCAGATGTGGGCCGGATCTGGGCCGACACTATGTTGCTGTCTGGGCAGTCTGCGTGACATCACTAGATTTAGGTGACGTCATCACAGGTTTGCGACAATACGGTTTCGGAAAACAGTCGTGACAAGCTAGTTGATTTCTTTAACGAATAACGATGCATCACACTTTGGAAGTTAAGCAGCAAGTTAAGTCGCTGTACGGAAAACACAACTCTGTATGACAGACAACTAGTTTAAAATGTACGGCTGTGAATTCGGTTATATAATACAGTCATCACTCTCGTGTATAACTGAAGTGTGAACATAACCATATTAAGGACTTAAATACAGGATTGACAACTGTATTCTGCAGCTGTGTGAACGTAGACTAAATAACGTAATTAGTTACTTTTTTAAGGAGTAGCGCAATACTGTACCATATTACTTTAAAAGTAACTTTCTCCAACACTGTTTGTAAGACAACCAAGACCTTTTACATACACAATCCTTATTATGCCTGTGCCAGCAAACGGCACACAAGAATGCAAATAAGGTACTAGGTACTTGTGTCAGCAAATCTCTCCTTGTCCTCGCCTGTCCAAGAGCGGCGACCCTCCATCAAATATGGCGTAAACTGGATGAAGAGAGACGCCACATGACAGCCGGGGGGCGCTAGAGTCGGATCTAGCACTGAGGGAATGGTCATTTCTATCATAGGCCTAAACAAAAAAATCACCAGAAGATGAATCAGGATATAAAGTAAATTGCTGTGGTTTGGTGCAATGAATGGAAAACCCTCACCATAAACCCCAAACCCAGAGCAACAGATTTGCTGTCACTGAAACCCTGGTCATGACTTGCAAATTCACATGTCCTGACGCCTTCATGTGTGTGTAATGTGCAAATATTAGTTTTTCCATTATATGCAGCAGGTTTTGCTGACCTGGAGGATGGGCGTCCCTGCTGGCACTCCATGTAGGCCTCCTCCAGAACCTCCACACTCTCACAGTTCAGGTGGATTGAACACTGATGATGTGGACCTGGTTTTCCATCCGCACTATTCGGAGCAGCCAAGAAATTAGGCAGCTTGTCCAAAGCCACTGTGTATTTGCAAAAACAGAGATCAGATAATCCCAATCAACAATTTCTTGTAAGGAATCGACAGCTTTTGCAAGACAGCACTGTTTATATTCCTAAAATATTCTGCCTCGAAATTTGTTCTACATATCAAACAGCAACTTAATTAGACCCAAATGCTTAACATACAAGTGTGTAAATTCTGCCTGAGGCGTTTAGTTTTTTATAAACTTTGTCCCCAGGTTTCACAGACAAGGCTTAAAAGCCTAAAGTGCTTTATAACGCGCAGCTTTGTATGATGCGTTGACGTAATTTCCACTGACACAGGAAGCTAAGGCGGGACATATTGAATTGCCCCTCCCCCTTTTCAAATAGCCAATAGCGTTTAGTTTACCTCACAGACTGCAAGTCGTACTTGACAGCACCATGGAAGCAAATCCGAGCGCTGATGATACGTTGGATTCAATAGTAGAGGTGTGAATAAATTCTAGCCATTTCATTTTTAACCAACGTACAGTTGGAAAATGGAATAAAACTAAAGCGTTTAAGCAACCGAAGACACATCTCCAACCCATATTGCTCCGTGACGTGTCAGCGGTATTATAGCATAGGGGACGGGACGCTTTAGATTCTACCAAGCTGATGTCAAGTCTGTAGTGATGTCATAAAAATCCGTGATCCATTTGTAAATGTTGAATGCTTATATCTCCTAAATGCAAATTTTGTCATTGTTTGGAACACACCATCTTATTCATAACCTTAAGGCTAACATATTCATACTAAAAGCTAAAAAACTTAAATTTAGATTTCAGGGGGCCTTTAAATAGTCCAAGACTAAAATGCATTATTGAGTTGTTTTAGCTGAAAGCAATTTGCACTGACATATCTTGAAATATGTCAGTGCCATTGTTTTGTCTCAAGATGCACATCAGTAATGTTTTTTTCTATGGCATGTTTCTGAACTCAACTAAGCTTAATCTAAGGCCTATAATTTTTATTATAATACTATAATTATAATTAGTATAAATTATTGAATTATTAATTAATTATGAATTCATATTTATTTAAATTAATAATTGGAATTAATTAATTATTAATTCATTATTAATGAATACTTATTTCAATTAAATTAGTGACTGAATATTCACCATTTAAATTAAACGACAATGAATTCCAGCTGGTATTCTTTCATGCTTCTATTGCATAATGAATTATCTTTGGTCTTGTCTTGTTTGCTTGCTAAGTATCAAGATAACGACAAAGCTTCCTTTAGTATTTACAAAGAACCAACACTCTTCTTTTGCTGCCTTGCAAACATGTTTTTAATGAGAAAATGCACATTTGGTTCAATGAAATGAGTCGTTAAATCATCTGTAATCATACCGTTTATCTTGGTAACAGGAGAGGTGTAGTCGATCTGATCTACGGCTCTGATGAATGCCTCTGGTAGGACACCCTTTACCAGGACAACCACAGACATCAATTATTCAGAATTGTCATTAAGATTTAAGTAAAACGGTTGTTAATTTTTCCACATTATTATTAATATTATTTTTACATTGGATTAATAAAAAGTAGGTTCAATGGGATTCTTAATATACTGTATATATATATTTCTACTGTAAACCGAACTAACACTTGCATGTGGACAGTCAAGTCAAGTCATATTTATTTATATAGCGCTTTTTACAGTACAGATTGTTTCAAAGCAGCTTTACAGAGATAACAGGAAAATAATGTAAAAAAGTTTGTTTCCAGAAGAAAATAGCATCACAGTCCATCTTAAGTAAGTTCAGTAATGTTTAATTTTTGTTTTAAAATTTAAAACATTTATATACATATAGGGCCCTATTTTAACGATCTGAAACGCAAGTATCAAGCGCTAAACGCAAGTAACTTTGTGGGCGGGTCTTGGGCGCTGCTGCTATTATACCGGCGGGATAAATGACTCTTGCGCCCGACGCAAATCTAAAATGGGTTGGTCTGAAGTAGCTTCATTATTCATAGGTGTGGTTTGGGCGTAACGTGAAACAAACCAATCAGAGCGACATCTCACATTCCCTTTAAGAGCAGGCGCGCTTGTTCCATGGCGGATTTGCCAGGCGCGCGCCAGGAGCGGTTCACAGCCAAGGAGACCGACGTTCTCGCCAGGGCCGTAAAACACAGAGAAGTGACATGTATGGGGATGGGAGAAACCCACCCAAATTAGCTTCGGTTAAAAAGGCGTATAAAAATTTGGGTAAATGTGTAAGCTAGATTTATGTCTATTTTTTCACATCTTCATGGACACAACAATGATTTCCCTCATGTGTTAATAGTTTTCCTTGTAATAATGTATGATTTGCAAAAATGAGAACTGCTGCATCTGTGTGTAGATGAGAGAATCAAAGTCGGTTGTTGAATCAAACACTACATTGATTATGGCCAAGAATGCGCCCTTAAAATAGCATATGAATAACATGCTCCACTGACTTTAGACTAGGTTTTTCCTGGTCAGTGGCGGAATTGTTTTCTAAACCTGCAAAATAGCACCAGGGAACGTTTGCGCCGAAACACGCCTCCTCTTTGCGCTGAACCGCCCCCGGGAGCGCAAGTTAATTACCTAGTTTACCGGCGTGCGTCTGTGGATGGAAAAGTCTGCAGTGCGCGGGTGCAAAATAGGAATGATACATGCGTCGGTGTACAAAGTCAATTGCGCTGGGTGCAAGTTAAGGCCCATAGCCGCTCTGGAGTAAACCGTGATGTCATCGTCCAGCTCAGTTCAGTTATTGTATAATAGTGTCAATGCAGGCAGATCAATATTATTGTTGAATATTAAATTAAATGTTAAATGTTAAATGTTAAATGTTAAATGTTAAATGTTAAATGTTAAATGTAATGCAAGCAAGCCAAGCCAATGGCAACAAAGGTGTAAACTGGTGGAGTGTTGTCAGTTAAAGAATAAGGTCACTCCTTGAGTAAACAGATAATGTGACTCTTGCTCAAGGCAACAACTGAAGTACACAGAATGGGATGACAGTAACTGTGGAAGGAATGACCTAGAAATTTCTATAATCATGAGGTCATGACCATATCTAAATGCACTGATGTAAAAACAAATGCTCTTCATTACTTTTAAACATTTAAAAATGAGCAGAACTGGCATGATCTCGGGACATACCATCAGGGCTGTACCTGTGGGGTGAGCTGTTTGAAGGTGACGTAGGGAGTGGCGTTGGACAGAACCACTTTACTGCGGACTTCAGTTCCATCTTTCAGCACAACACCTTTGGCAGAACCACCCTGACCGATAAGGACTCGTTCAACATCCTACAGGCCCCAAGAAAGGCGACAGATTAATATCCGTGGGACAACCGGTTCTTTTGAATCAATATGGCTTGCACGGAAACAATGGCTCAAGAAAACGGTCACACCTTCTTCCTGAATACCTACTCTGTCTGTAAAAATATCTGCTCCGAGAGATCGGGCGGAGCGGGCGATTGATTGAGACACCCCACCCATTCCTCCCTCCACGTAACCCCAGGCACCTTTCTCCTTCTCCAGCTCACCCATCACATGGTGCAGCAGGACATATCTACAAGATTAAGCACAGTTTATCATACAGTATCCACAACGTCAATTACAGGATATTCAGTTCAAACACAGAAATGTCAAACTATCCTCCTCACCCACTTCCAGGATTATTTGGGCTCGTGTTTGCGCCAATCACAGAGTCAGTGGCTAATGTGGCTATCAATGGCTCTGATTCAAACCAGCGATTGAGCACCTACAGACAAAAAAACTCAAATTTCATCAATACTGTGTGCATTTCAGGAAACATCCTCGAACTTTAACTTATTTATCAGGCAATGCTCAAAATAAATGATGCATATTTTGATCTATATATATTTTTTTATGTATTTTCAGATCAAACTTTTGAATATACAATACTGGTTTAAAGTTTGGAATAATTACATATATATATATGTGTGTGTGTGTGTGTGTGTGTGTGTGTGTGTGTGTGTGTGTGTGTGTGTGTGTGTGTGTGTGTGTGTGTGTGTGTGTGTGTGTGTGTGTGTGTGTGTGTGTGTGTGTGTGTGTGTGTGTGTTTATTTATATTTATGTATATATATGTAATTATTCCAAACTTTAAACCAGAATTGTATATTCAAAAGTTTGATCTGAAAATACATTTAAAAAAATATATAGATCAAAATATGCATAATTTATTTTGAGCATTGCCTGATAAATAAGTTAAAGTTATTTATACAGATTTATACATTTATACAGTTATTTATAAAGTTATTTACACAAAATATATATACAGTATATATATGTGTATATACAGTATATATATGTGTGTGTGTGTGTGTGTGTGTGTGTGTGTGTGTGTGTGTTTATTTATTGTGTTATATATATATATATATATATATATATATATATATATAGTAAAAAATCGTAATATTGTGAAATATTATTACAATTTAAGTGAATCTGCATCCATCAGTATTCAGCAGCCATTAATACAATACAGTGACAGACATATTTTAACCTGAGCACAATCCCAACAATCTGAGGACAACAGACCTGATTTCAAGATATTGATGTGAGCAAATGTAAATGTACACTGCTTGACCACTAGAGGACACAGTCCTTAAATTTCACAGAGACACTCAGACCACTGTTAGTTTTACTTCTTGTTTGGCTTACTTTGTGTCAAATTTCTAAGAGAAAAATAATCACATAATTGTTTTTGGATTGACATAGGGTCTGGCACTAATTCAGTCAAATATATTCAAAAATGTCATGTATTTCTTTTCTGTCAAGGTCAGGAGGAGACATTACCCACCTTCATAACTGGAGCTGTAACAAGTTCATAGAAATCTGGTATATTCTTTCCCAACTTCAACCCTTTAAACACAGAGGCACATGGATTTTACTTCATTGCTTCAGTTTTATAAGCTCTAGCTTTACAAGACTTGCTGGCTTATTTCAGCAGCAGCAGAACAATTGTGGAAAATCTGGTTTATTGTCTGTTATATAACCATGAAGCATCATTACCAGACTTCACCAAAGGTTTCAAGCTCCTCAGGGCAGATATTCTCTTTCTCAAAGAGCCTTGAGTCAGTCCTGGAATGTCAACGGGTGGAGCATCTAAAAGAGGGTGGATGGCACAGGCCAGTGTTTCCAAATAGGTTAAAAACTCAGGATAGACCTTTAGTGATAGGACAGAGAGAAAAAAAAAAACATATAAAATTCATATTGAGTTTTGCTTTTTACTGTCACATGCAAGCTCATGACCTCTTGACATTGACATAAAAACCTTGGCATCTTTCTCTGAGAATTTGCCAATCTGTTTCTGGGTCATTGCCATGTCAGCTCCAAGCAGTAAAGACCGTGGTGTCCGCCCTCCTACGCCCTCCTCCAGCATCGGGGTAAATGAAAAGGGGTCCCTCATGTACACCTTCAGGCCGTGTTTCTGCACAGAAAGACACACTGCTGTCATCTTAGATTAAAAGAAAAAAGCAATTAATCAAAAAATAAGTGTGCTATTATTAAGGTGGGATTCGTGTAAGGTTAGGGACAGGTTTGGTGGAACGGGAAGGTTTAAAGGTCCCATTGCATGGGTTATTTTATTATTTTAGTATGTTTTTTAGTCAAAAGTTGTTATAATTTAGAAATAAAAGGCATATTTCCTAGCCTGATTTTAGCCTCGGATTTGAACGCTCTGTTTGAAGGGGCGTGTCTGCTGTGAGACTTCAGTGTAAACGCCCACTGCTGTAATTGGCTGACATGCTTGCATATTAAATATTTAGCATTACATGTGGAACTCTCTCGAAAACTTTTACTATTACAGCTATTATACGTTTTTACTATTAGCTATCGGGATTAACGAATCGTGAGAAGTTTTTTAAGTATTTAGATCTATTCCCATCACATAAAAGGTTGCAGTGATGAGCATTGAGCAGATGACAGCCTGTTGATCACGTGAAGGAAGATCTTATCATTGCAACGCAGTTTCTGCACTCTCACTAATGATTTCACCAATGCAAACATGAGGTAAGTACAGTAAGAGCTTCGTTGTGCAGTGTAACAGCGTCATTGATTTCATAACGAGTTTTGGCAAGTGTCCAGATAAACTTGCGCTGTGTGATTGACAGCTTGGGCGATTGGAAAGGGATTGTTCTTTGATCGCTTTCTGTATATATATTAATCACAGTTTAAGTAAGATTATTTTCATCCTACTAAGAGAAACGACGTGAAGTTGATCGTTTAGTCACTGGCTTGATTTACTAATGCATAAACAGTATTGAACGACTTTGAGAGAAAGATTATCCATCTGAACTTGAACAATCACACATCAGAAATTCACATAACCCACTGGTTCTTCAGAGCCTCGGATGAAGGAACTAAAAAAATACTTTTGTGTTCATTTGTACATCCAAACACTGAGCAACTGCCATGCTTCGCTCGTTTGCAAGCCATGATGTCTCTCGAGGAAAAAACAATATCGCACTCGTGCAGCTCATTTTCTCATGGGCGGGCCAAATTCTTTTTGCGGGCAAAGAAGAGAAAGGGGAGGTAACCTTTCCCCTTATGACGACATAAGGGGAAGATTTCTGGATTTGCCCGTCTGAGCTTTCATTTTCTCAAAAATACCCAGGGCTTGGTTTACACCATCAAAACGTCTAGCCACTGGGGGACCATAGGCAGGCTAGGGGAACTCATATTAAGGTTAAAAAACCTCATAAAGTGAAATCTTCATGCAATGGGACCTTTAAGGGAAGACTCAACAGTGTAATTATAGATGTAATTACAGAAATTGATTACAGCTGTAATGACATGCAGGTGTTTTGTTTTTAAGTACAATGTAAAATATGTACACAATAAGTGCAATGTATCAAATGATTAATTTAAATGTTAGTGCATCTTTAAAGACACCTCATATAAAGCGGGACATATGTTTCTTCCCCTTGTGAAATAGAAGTGTGCTTATTGTATTGAATGTGCACTTGTAGTGTGCTTTAAATCTTAAAAGTATATATAAAAAAAAAAAACTGTACTTGCAGATAATGAAATAAAAGGCCACAATTTTAAGGTTACACTTTATTTTAAAGTGTCTTTGTTACACTGTAATTATACATTTAAGTACAGAGTAATATTAAGTAACTACACATACTTACCATATGGTTATGATTAGGGTTTGGTGTGGTTTAGGGTTAGTTGCATGTAATTATGCATACTTAACAGTTATTACTATAGTAATTGCATGCAGCGTGTAACAATGACACTGTAAAATAAAGTGTTACCCAATTTTTTGACTGTTTCTTAACTCACTTAAGTTTTACTTTTAAAGTTTAAATAATTGTTTTAATAATATTTTATCATTCTTTAAGTACGCTTACTTTGATGAGTTGGCAAACATACTAAACTAAATTTGAGTATAATTTGAACAGTAGTGTGTTATTTGATGTTACATTTAAAGATAATATATTTTAAATGTACTAAATTGCAACTTTCATCATTACAAATGTGTAGGCTAATTACAAATGCATTTAAATACAAGTTTCAGTAGAAATAACATTAAAGTATATTTTAGTTTACCATTAATTTTTGTCGGTATATTCAAAAGTACAATAAAATCATATTTCAAAGAAACCAGGAGAAATTATGAAATTACATATAAAGATTTACTTAAAGTCAGCATAAAACCGAAGTTGTGATAGTCTTTATTTTCCTATTGTGACGTATCTGAGTGAAGCTGCTTCTCGAACAAGAAAAATGTAAGGCGGGACTTGATTTTGTCTTTTGGGAATTGATTGGATGGTTGTGGTTTTCTATTGCTCCAAAACTCTGGAATAGTCTTCCTGATACTGTTCGTTGCTCAGACTCGCTCTCCCAGTTTAAAACTAGATTAAAGTCGCATCTCTTCAGCCAGGCATTCATATAATCCTACAGTTCAAACTACAATCCGGCCTCTAGCTCATAAATGCCAGAGGAGAACTGGCCCCCGACTGAGCCTGGGTTCTCCCAAGGTTTTTTTTCTCCATTAGGTCACCTGATGGAGTTTTAGGACACCATTAGGTCACTTGATGGAGTTTTTCGGTTCCTTGCCACTGTTGCCTTTGGCTTGCTCAGTTGGGGATATTTTGGGGATATTTAATTTAATTTTATCGATCAATAAATTCCTCTTGAAACAAACTTTGTTGTATTATTTTAATTTAATACTGTGAAGCTGCTTTGATACAATCTGTATTGTGAAAAGCGCTATACAAATAAACTTGACTTGACTTGACTTGACTCGATGTCATGTGAGTGACAGGTTGCCACGCCCTTACGCCAGTAAACACATCATCACAGAAGAGAAGAGAAGTCACTGCAAGGGTAGCGGAAGTTATTTTGATTAAAGATTACCAGAGCACATGAATTAAAAAAATATATAATAATGATATTCACAGATAAATCATTTATAGTAAAAACTGCAATATTCCATAAAGAAACAAGAATTGTCAATTTGGATTTCATGGAGACTTTAAGTCCAACTTAAGTATGTCAAAGAAAAGCACACTTAAGTTAATCTAATTGCAATATTTACAATTAAAACATTACATTCAGTTCACATTTAAGTTTGATCTTTTAAAGTATGCTATATTATTTTCGTAATAAGTAGGCTACTCCATTTAAAAGTATGCTAAAGTGTACTTCTTTTTCACAAGGTTTGTCAGGTCTGTCTAAAGCGCTTCACTAAAGATAGTCAAAAAAGGAAGAAGAGAATGGGGCATGTAATGTAACACCTTGAGCTCCAGGTCCTGGTAGATGTGTGGACGCAGCAAACTGAGCAGATACGAGGCCCTGGAAAAGTGGAACCCTGAACATAAAAATAAACAGCCATTACAGTCATGCAAACTAGTGATCCAAAGCAGACACTCTTTTTAATATTTCTTTAGGGCCAATCATCAACTTAAACCTAAAATTCTTAGACTACATACTGTATGAGTTCTGAGTTTCTAATTACTGATGAAAACAAAGTGTTTTGAGAACCAGAACTTGGCCACCAGTCTGTAAGGGATTCAGGCAACCTTGGTCTGGGTGATAAACCAAAACTCGCACCTGGAACAATCTCTTCAGATACGGCTGCTCCTCCAAGGACATGTCTGCGCTCCAGGACTGCTGTTTTCAACCCTCCCTTCTGCAGATATGCTGACTGGGCAAATTACAACAGAACGTTTCTTGAGATGAAACTGTTGTGCAATCATTAGTCAGCAACATATGTTGAGAACATATCTAGTGTATACTTACAGCGATAAGGCCATTGTGACCTGAAAAGAAAGAAAAGGGTTTTAGGCTGTTCAAAAGAGTCTAAATTCTACAATCTTTTAACTATCTGTTGAATAACTGGTTTTGATGTATTGAATGCTTGCAAGTTTTGCATTTGAGACAATAGAGATTCCGTATAGCTATTGTGCAACACCTCATGAATGCGGCATTCATTTCTCCTGAAACATGATGATTGTGAAAGAGTGTGAGTGTGGTTCAAAGTATGCAGGAGTTTGAGACAACATTTTTAGAAATGAATTTTAAAAAAGTATAAAAAGTAGAACACTGCATGTTTTAATTTACAGTAGCAAACTTTTATTCCTGCAGGGGGAGCATGTGGGCTCAGCAGGGCGAATTCCATATTAAATCACATTCAAATCTTTGGACGTTTTTGGTCTCACTGGGGACGTTTGTAAATAGAAACCCTTAATCGTTTAAAAAATATCGATCCCAAAGATTACCATATGGAATACACATTTAAATTCCCTCAAGTTTCTATGAAATAATTTTAACAAAACAATCCTCACAACGACTCAAACACGACTGTCATTGGCCCATTCTGAGGAGCGATGAGAAAAGTAACAGGTCCCACGTGACTAAGATGTCTATGCGATACTTCCATAACAGACTGAATAATAATTTATAGTCAATAAATAGTAAATGTATAATAATTTAGCCAACGACACTGAAAAAAAAAAAAAAAAAAAAAAAAAAAAATACACTATGAGGAGTTCACATAAAATAATTATTATTTACAACCATATGACCAATCGGAGAAAACGCACGGGCAGTAAGCCCCGCCCACTGAAGCACTCAATTTCGTGCACATTGCTATGCTACATTTTTATTGTGTTTCTTTAGTCCGTGCATTAATGTCATAGCATACCTGCGCCGATAACAATCGCGTCATATTGAGGTTTGAGGGCAGTGCAGCTGTGGTTACCGCGCCGTGACACTGAAATAAACCCTCTGTGCGCGCGACATGCCCCGACAGCCGCAGCCATGATGAGTCCTGACAGCCCTCAAACCCGAACCCGAAGCTTTAGCTTAAACTCCTCAACTCCTCCCCTCAACACTGTATATTGGGGGGAAACTCTTATGGAAAACTCCCAAGTCCAAGGTGTTGTTCTCCTTTTCTGAGAACATTCCGCCCCCACATGTAAAACAGTTCTTAACAATCAGAGGCTAAAGATCAGGGGCCCGCGCGATAAGGCATCTGTGGAAAAGCAGGGTAAAAATGTAAAAATAAATAAATTACACAAATAAATAACATTAAATAAAATAATATTAAATTATTAAATAAAATAATAATTAAATAACGGTTATGACATTGCAGTACAATATTGAGTAAAACATTTAATAATGTTTTATTATATAATTATTATAGGCTATAAATAAAATATTATTTTCCAAATTGTATAATATTTAATATTTAAATAATATATTTTTTCACAGTAAATTGGCTCTTTATGCATAAAAATATATACGCTATAGGCCTATTTTTACATTTTAGCATGTAAAAACACAAGGATTATCACTTCACATTTGGAGATGATGCATCATGAGATCATGAAACAAATATCATTTTTTGGACATAATACCATGCACCATGCATGTTTTTTGAACCAGGGCTGTCATTCACATTCAAGTTTGGTGGTGACCTCACTTTAGTAGCCTAGAGCAAGGTAAAAAAAAAAAAAAATTTACTTACATTTTTAAGTACAATCAACTTGGATGTTTAAGTCATTTCAACTTAAATTAGATTAAACTGACTTAAAAATTAGTTGAATCTAGTATAACTTTAAAAAAAAAGTAGCAAACTGGTTAACTTATTTTGATGAGTTAAAGCAATGTAAAAAACGCATGTTGTCATAACTTATTGATCATATAATTTCTTACAGTACATAATAACTTTTTTCCAAGAAAAATCTGATTATTTTTTCTACATGCAGTCCTTGCATTGATTCTGCTGTAAAGCATTTCTTTTGCTGGCAGTCACTTTTATTACTGTTTTCCAGTGACTCAAATTATTCGGAGGTCTGAAAATGTGCAGAATATAGCATTTTTGAATTTACTAATAAGTGGATACCATAGACTACAAAAGTGAAGTGAAAAAGTCAGTTGGATTCATTGTAAAATCGCCAACCTCTCAGCTTGGTAAATCGTTATTCATTGTTAACTGTATGTTGTTTTGCGTGTCTGGATAACTATTCACACACTGAACATCTAACTTGTTGATAGTGTTAGATCAAGGTCCAATGTTAAGTAGAAATGTGATGGTCAAAGGGTGATTTAAAATAAACCTGGCCTTTTCATTAACCTTGGATTGTATTAACCGTGTTTTATAATCTGTACTAATGGCATGCCTCAATATAAACAGTTAACATAAAGTGAGAGAGTGTTTGCTCCTTCATAGAAGCACATAATAAAAGTACACATCAAGATAAAGTTATTTGAAAGAGCTTTGTCCTTTAATACCCTGGTACTCCAGGCACAAGGGAAAATCACAAGACAGAGCCAAATGATCTCAGATCAGAGCCACAGAAGCTCCATTGTCTTGATCTGCTTCTTAAACCAAATATGAGGGCATGGTGACAACTGATTATACAAGATAAACAGATATCACCTGTCTGTGGCATGCCTGCGTTCTCAGAGTTTGCTTTCTGACCAAACCATGTGATCAAAAAAACAACAACTTTGCAAGCAAAATAAGAAGCACAAAGTTATATTAGAAGTGTTCTTTGACGTCTCATTTAAGAGGATAGTTCACCCAAAAATGAACATAGTGTCATCATTTTATCACCCTCATGTTGTTCCAAACCTGTTTTGTGTTTCTTTCTTGTGTTGAACAAAAAAAAAGAAGAAATTTTAAAGAATGTTGGTAACCAGACAGTTTGACGGCACCAATCGACTTTTTTTTGCCGTCAACTGTTACCAACATTCTTCAGGATTTCTTCTTTTGTGTTCAACAGAAGAAAGAAACTCATACAGGGTTGGAACAACATGAGGGGGAGTAAGTAATGACAAAGTTTTCATTTTTGGGTGAACTATCCCTTTAGTTTTGATTATAAGAAATGAGAGGTGAAATGGCATGCAAAAGAACAACAACAAGCAATTCCGATTTTTATTATTATTATTTTTTTTATCAATTCACTTTTATACATAACTTTATATGCAACAATTCCCTTTTATATATGATTTTATAAATGACCATGGCTACCACAGCTGTTTAATTTGAATTATAGCATACGATTATTTTTATTAAGTAAAAATAATTTTATTTAATATTTAGTATTTTGTATGTAAAATTTATTATTTTAAATGAACAAATAAATGGTTTATTTTTTAAATAAAATAGTAACCGCAAGGGTAAAATAGTAGTTCATTATTTAACATAATATGGACAAAATTATTTGGAAACAGGAATATCTTTGCATGTTGTGCAGAGGCATGTCGTCCACTAAAAGACTTAAAAAGAAAGAGTAGAAGAAGAAGAAGAAGAACAAGAAGAAGAAGAAGAAGAAGAAGAAGAAGAAGAAGAAGAAGAAGAAGAAGGACAAGAGCTGAGATTTTCACAAAGCCCCATTATTTTATTCCAGTAGGTGGCAGCAAAGACTTTGAGATGTCAGGGGCAGGACTCTTGTCCTCAAGATCCTTAATTTAGAATTTAGATCATCTAGGCCTGGTTTCACAGACAGGGCTTAGATTAAGCCAGGATTAGGCCTTTGTTAAATTTGGACATTTAAGTAGCTTTTATAAACATGCTTTAGAAAAATAAAAAACATTACTGTTGTGCATCTTGAGGCAAAACAAAGGCACTGATATGCCAGTAAGTTGCTTTGGGTTAAAACAGCTCAAACATGCATTTTAGTCTAGGACTAGACTTAAGCCTTGTCTGTGGAACTGGGGTTTATTCTTACAGATAAGCCTAATACCTGAGCTATTTACACAAATATATATATTTTTTTTTTTACTGCTTGTGCAAATTGCTTGATTAAAATGAGCTTAAGCAACACAATTGCTATACATTTTGTCCTAACTTAATTTGATTGTGTTCAATCTGCTTAAATATATGTACAATTTAAGTTTACTTAATCCGTTTGTGTTGGATTACATGAATGATTTGTGTTGCATTAACTGAAGCTGGGCGGTAGTTTCCAGCATGCATTGCATATGGTTGAATTAGGAGAGAATAAATGTTCAAATTAAGTGTTATTTTATGTTGTTGTTTTTTTTTTTGGGGGGGGGGGGGGGGGGGGGGGGGTTGAGAAAATGAGAAAAGGCAAGACTTGATAGTGTGTAACTGTTTAATGTTCAATTACATTGGAATTACTAGAACTATTAAAATTACAGTGGGTTATCATTGTGGAGAAGAGTAGAGCATTTTGTTAGGCTGTGGACTGATTCAATTACTTTCAATTGCTTTGGCTGAAGGAGCATGTAAATCTTAGCATTTAAGATGCTAATATGTGCTACTGCTAGTAAATAGTTAGCTAGTCAATCAATCCAATTGTGTGTCCCTAAAATAAATGATATCTTAAAGGATGAATGAATATGAATACCTGAATCATGTCAGGGAGCCTTTAAAAATTCATTTTGATACTATACTCAAATGGGTCACTTAAAATGACTTCATTCCACGATGTTGAAGTTACTTGAACAAATTATGTTTGTTTAACGTAACCCAGTTATGTGAAACCTGTTGACATAAAAAAGTTAATAAAAGCCAACATATCATTTTATACTATGATTGAAGTACTTCCAATAAGGTTTCATTTGTTAACATATAGAACTATCAACGAACAATACTTCTAACATTTCTGAATCTTAATGTCATGTTCAACATTTACCAACAATATACAGTTTTAAAATCAATATCTGTTGACATCAGTTAATGCGCTAAACATAAAGATTGTATTTTTATTAACTAACATTACCAGATTAATAAATGCTGTTAAAAATATTGCTCATTGTTAGCTCATGTTAGCTAGTGCATAATGTTAACAATAGAATAAAACCATATTGTAAAGTGTTAGCTGAGATTTACAGTTTCAGCATCAGCCTTTTATATTCATTCTTGTTCACTTGACCTAGACTATTTGAGACGTCATAGTTAATTCGAATACTGTCTCCTTCTATTATAAGACGCATCAAATAAAGATGCTTCAAGGCCATGCCATCAGAAGAATACTTAAGAAATGTTCTCGAGAAATCATCTTGACTGAAGAGCCCGTCTCTTCAGATCATAAGTGCTTCTTTCTCTATGTTAAATAGATGATGCATCGACGTCATGCTGATGGGACTGCAGACAGCTTTCAGAGACACCTTTTAAAAAACAGGAGGTTTGTGGCTTTGTGCATTCCACTCAAGTAACAGAAGATAACCAAAGCTTAGGCCTTAAATGAATTAGAAACTCAATTCGAGCCTGTATGATGTGTAATTGCTGTGACGCGGTACGCAATATCATTGAACTTCTATTTGTTTTGCTTATGCTGTGAAAAACAACTCCTATTGATTCAGGTTCTCAGAAGGAAAAGGAATAAAGTAGCCCGCTATTAGACAATCTAGGGTTTCCCGACACCTCTATCATCGGGGAATTATGGTCAAGACTGAGAGATACTCTACAGGCACGCCAGCTTGGCTTTCCTTGAAGGAACACATCTGGTCAACACACAGTCAACGTTAATTTGATCAAGGCCAGGGAATTTTGTTCTTGTAAGCGAAAATTAACACTTCATTCCCTTCGTCGGCAGAAATTCTACACCGTGGGCTCGCGTCCGAAATGAAATTAGCTGAAAATGGTCCTGCTCTAAAGTATAATTAGCTCATTGTTAAGTAACCTTATTAATTTTCTTCCAAAGAGATGATTTTGAACCTTTGGGTCAAGATAATGATGATGTTTACTGTCGAGTCTCTGAAGGCTGATATGATTTTTGTTATTTTTATTATGAGTGCTAGAAAAAAAGCTGGCATTCAAAATCTCATTATAAAAACTGCAAGTATAAGAATAACTGTATTGATATCTAAAAATCATCTGCAAAAATGAGTAATGACATTTGGAGACGTTTTTTTTGCTCTTTCGTCAAATTATTTTGTGTGTTATTCAAGAACGGTTAGACTTATCAACTTGAATTCCATAACATGTTGTCAGCATGGTCTGAAGATGATCTGAGCCAATTTTCGAGAAAATCAGATGAACGGTCTAGGAGTTTTTCCTGAAAATTCATAATGGTGGAACGATGGCTATATGGTTAAAGTGGTAGTTTAACCAAAAATGAAAATGTTGTCATCATTTTCTCACCCTTATGTTGTTCCAAACCTGTATGAATTTCTTTGTTCTGTTGAACCCAAAATAAGATATTTTAAAGAATGTTGGTTTTCAAACAGTTGACGGTAGTCATTGACTTCAGTACGGAAATACTACGGACGCCAATGGGATCCATTAACTCTTTGGTTGACAGAATTTAAATTTTTGGATGAACTATCCCTTAAAAATGGTCCATGAGCCTGGCAGAACTATTATTTTTCAGGCTTGTTGGTCTCATCCCAAAACCCCTCTAAAACTATCAAAATAAAGACCAGGTAGGACCAGCAAGCCATCTTAAGATGGTTTATGTTAAGTACATTTCCTTAGTTTTTTGTTTATAACCTGACAATTGCTTTTCTGAAGCTGGGTGTAGCTCTTGTGAGTCAAATCTTTTCAATCAACCAGTCTGAACAATGAATCAGACTGAATCAGTTTGAGCAGAAAACCGATGAAGAACCAATGCATGATCTAAAAGTATCAGAATGAACTTGATAGCATCACAGTTTTATTGACATTCATAAGAAACAGAGGGTAACACTTTATTTGACAGTGTCCTTGTTACATATATGTTACATGTATAGTAATAACAGTAAGTTATGCATAATTACATGCAACTAACCTTGGCTTCAACTAAACCTACCCTAACCCAATATAAGTACATGTAGTTGCTTAATATTACTCAGTACTTAAATATATAATTGCACTGTAACAATGACCCCTTAAAATAAAGTGAAACCAAACAGAGTTGATAAATACCTTTTAGAAAATATATTTTTTTCAGCAAAGACATGTAAATTAATTTTAATATTGTTTATAGTAAATGCAAATTACATTTAGAGTCTAACTGGATTTTAAGAAATGAATCAATGCTGCAACACAGTAAACACCCTTTTTAATAATAGCATAATAATAATTAAATATAATAGAAAAATGTGTCACCCCGGTGTAATTGTATGTAATGATGCAGTTTTAAGACAAGCTACAGATCCTTTGGATTCACAGTGGGAACATTTTTATTTCTGCTAGAGCAGCACATAATAATGCTTACCATTACACTGAATCTAACATACGCTTGTATGTGAGTTACTGAAGACCCAGAATGAGATGTAGGCCTACTGTATTGTAAGGAGAAAAACAAACCACTGGAAGGATTGTTGTATTACATTAAATATTATTTTTTTTTTTTTTTTTTTTATTTTTTTTTGTCTTGTCAATTAGTTGTTGCTTCAGTTGACCTTTGTCAACTCCTTCAGGTTTTGTCAACTCCCGCATATTTAACACCGTCAGATGAAGGTTTCAATTAATTTTGAAATAAATATTTTATTCTTTTTATTTTATTTTTTATTTATTGTGTTAAAATATTAAAACATCAACTGAACTACATGATATTACGTCTGATTTACCTAAGAACATTGATTAGGCCTATATATGTTTAAGATTAAAAGTAGAGATTTAAGGAATTTAGGAACTGGATTGTTATTAATAACCTTAACCCAGAAAAAATAATAATAATTAGAGATTTGTTTTTTGTTTGTTTTTTTACTTAGCACCTTTACTGAACACCATATTACATAATTGAAGACTTAAACGCTGTTGTTGGATGAATCAAATTAAAATAGCATTCTTTTTAATGCGTCTGAAGGAGTTGACACAAATTAAGTTATGACGTGAATTAATGTACGTTTTTCTAAAAATGTGTGTGTGTGTGTGTATGTATACTATATATATATATATATATATATATATATATATATATATATATGCTTATGAATACTGCATGCGCATGTGTGGTGTGTGTGTACCTAGCTGCTTTCGCTATGTTATGTCACTGCGCGCGTTCTGTTTTGAATGGCAACGGCTTCTACCAATCACAGAGCAGGACAGGGTGAGAGGGCGTTTCCGTTTCCCTCCGCGAGTCCGCGGCCTGTTCTGTCGGTCACCTCCTGCTGCGCAGTTCTCGCTGAACGAGACGCGTCCTCTCCCCGGTGCGCAGGCGGGAGAGGCCTGAACGGAACGCGTAAACATCGGGCGTGGGACGCATGATTTTAAAGGACAGGGTGCTGCAAATGGAAGCGGATGGTTTTATGCGCAGGCGGCGGATGACAGCGGACACATCGGGCGGCGATGCCGCGGTGGCCGGAGCTTCAGCGGGCGCGGAGATACACTGGCTCGGCGGCAGGTTCTGGGGTGTTTCGGAAAGTCTCGTTGGCACTTTGACACCTCGGTTAGCAGCAGAACCGGAGCTTCATGTTGGACATGTCTATGGCTCCCAAGAGGCCACTGATCTCTCGGAACCGGACTATGAGGGTTTGCCCCAGGGCGCCTCCACCAGCACGCACATGTTGGCAGGAGCAGTGGCAGGAATCATGGAGCATTGCCTGATGTTCCCTATTGATTGTGTGAAGGTAAATAAATGAGAGATGAGAGTTTTATAAAGAATTTAAAAAAGAAAACGAATTCATTAACATGTCTGATGTGACCAGCAGGCCCTTGAAAGATCCAGCAAGGTCGAGTTAGTTTCCCTGTGATCTCCTCTGTATTTTACAGACTACATACTTTTCAGACAGTCATTTCCCTCACGCCCTTTCTCAGATTTTAGTTTTTGTACTTTTAAACTTTACTACTGCACTTCACCGTCCTTGCGGTTATTAATGGTAATGCTCATTTGTAGTTCTGTAATCTCTTAAACATCAAGATCTGTCTGGACTAATCTGGTAATAACTAGCTAAAGTCCCTAGCATGTAATTCCAGCAGCAACTTGCCTCTTTTTTTGTTGTTGTAATATGATTGCATCCTGTGGTTGGGAGTGTTTGTAGTACCTTTCTTTCAACGAGGTGTCATTATGAAACATGAGAAGATTAGAAGGTCACACGTGGCTCCGCTCTTAAACCACATGACCATGTTGACGCTGCTCTAGGCTAGTGCGCATGCGCATTGATTCCGCTGTATTTTTAGTTCAAATATGGTCTGTATTTAGATTATTTTTGTCTTTTAAGTTAAAGGTTACAATAGAGACAGTACATTAACTAAATATCTATTTATTTAATATATGCACCACAGCAGATCTGTGATATGCTCTAGTTCTATGACTAGACCGATATCAGAATGCATAGGGCTGAGTTTAAAAGTATCGATTTATCGATTTTAATAAATTCTGATTTTGATGATCCCATGTGGAATAGATCTTAAGCAGTTTTCATTTGATAAATGTACACAACTTTGTAGCGTGCCTCCCATTCAATACATCGCAGTAAACTTAGTTAATTTTGCAATGAAACAAAGTCTCAGCTTTCAAATTCTGTCCATTTTATCACAAAATTTCAACAATAAATATTATGTGGCGCTCTTTAATGTGGCGTGGCAGATCGCTGTAGAGCCAGCCTTAGTTCAAGCGGCAAACTGATCATCTCTTCCTCTTTACTACAAGTTATAGCATGAAATTAACTTGAATGAACAAGTTATAATATAATCGCTCAGTCAGTCAATAAAATCAATCCAAAACTTTACATTTAACTTACAAAAGCCATTTATGTCCATAAACTTGGTAGTCAGCTAGAAAAATGAAGTCTATGGAGAAGCATTTTTATAAATGTAAGCATTATATATTCATTAGGCTATATTTTTTACTTAACCTGTTCTAAAGTATATACAGTAGCCTAATGTAGGCTATGTTTGAAGAAATCTGTCATGAAAACAAGTTTTTATGACAGCCACCAATTAAGTGTTTATATTTAAAAAAAACTAATTGGAGAAGAAACATAATTATGTCATTAAATGTATTATTCTAACGTCGTTGTTATACAACGTTTTCTTTTTATTATTATTATTATATATTTTTATATATATACAACTGTACCTGATTTATAGGTCTATCTACATGAATCAATATCAAATTCATTTGTACTCAGAATTGAATTCAATCAAAAGCTTGGGAATCAAAATCAAATTGAATCAAATCATGAAATTTGTGGCATTACCCAGCCCTAATTCCTTCTCTAAAACCATTGTTTCCCTGAACAGGACACTGTCATTTGTCACGTCATATGTAATGGAAGCTGCTTTGCAGGAAAACTATAAGGCTACATTCACACTGCGAGCCTTAGTGCTGAATTACGATTTATTGATTTTTTTGTATAGCTGTTGACGTTGTTTCATATGTGCTCAATATCAGATTCCAGTGCGAAAAGATAATGGTCCTGGACTGACTGGGTGGGTTAAATCTGACTCCCATGAATTGTGATGAATGTTGATCTAGCGTGATGTAAAAGTTGGATGAATTCTGATTTGACTGTTCAGACTGAGGTCGCATTGCAAAACATCTGACCTGTATCAGATTTAGGACCACTAAAGCCTTGTTCAGACGGTCAGTCCAAATCCGATTTGTGTGCATATCCGATTGGAATCCGCTCATATTTAGCAAGTATAAATGTAAAAAAAATCACACAAAATGCAATTGATATTTACGAATCTGTTTCGAGCTACATTCATATATGGTTTGAAATCTTTTTCAAATTGCATTTCTGGAAATCCATTTCAGTCTGAGCACTCTAATGGGAAGTTTGTCACTTTATCACGCCATGTAAAGCGTACACGTCAGACGCTGTTATAGTAAACATGCTGAAAGTCGCTGCAGAAACAAGGTTGTGTTGTCACAAAGTGCTGGTCTAGCAGAAAGTGATGTTTATATTGGAGACATGCTGAATTTTAAGACTGGCGGAGATGACAGAAGGGAATAAAGCCGCGCATACCAGCCTGATATCTTTCTGCCACTGCCTCAGAAGACGTTGTAGTCCAGGGCGGGCGGCGACTACACATTGTCATGTTGTAAATAAGACAACATCTGTATTGCACACCCCTCCACATTGCTGTTGTTGTTGTTTTTGGCGTATGGCGTATGCAAGGTCATTGCTGTAGAAACCATTGCAGATATTCCGGAAAATGAAAGTGCACCACGGGACATGCAAATCAGACCCAAACAGTTTCGATACACAGTCTGGACAGTCAATAATTTAGACCAGGTACATAAACAATCAGATTTGGACTGACAGTCTGTAAACATAGCCATATGGAAGTGGTCCAAAACTTTGAAATTGAAAAGATGAGATTTGATGTGGTTTGTGCCATTCATACTGTTAGGAAAAGCAGATATGAGTCGCATATGAGCAAAAAACTCTGATTTGGGCCGGGTTTACCTGCAGTCTGAAGTGAGCCTGCGAATGCACTGATCAGGATGCCTTTGGCAAGCTCTAAGGAAGCTGCTTTGAGTGTTCAGCTGCTCTTGTCAGGATAATGTGAAGGGTTCTTTACAGACGAAGACACTTTATCATGTCTTTTACAGCTGTTCTCTCCTAAATTAGCCAGTCCAGATTGTGAATCTAGAAAACACAAATCTGTTTTGCATATTTGAACATGTATTTTTTTTTGTAACCCTAAATATAAATATTTGCCATAGCCTACATGTTGGGCTTTTTTCCTCAAATTTTCATATGCTCAGAATGCCACAATGCTCCAACTGCCACACATTTTACAAAAATGTAAAATTCTCTTCACCTCTTCATCTACCGATCAGAGATCACGTATTATGGTGCAGTCAGTTTTTAATATATCAATCTATCAAATCAAGTTCGCGCCACTTTTTTTTTGTTGGATGAATATCTTAATTTTGAAACATGTTAGTAGTAAAATTGGTTGTAGTATTTTCCTGTTAAATTTGTTTTGGTCTGTGTCTCTTTGCAAAACATGTAAATTCCAAGCTGAGGTTGATTCACACCAGTATGAGTCACTGGGGAAGGTAAACGTAGAAGGATTTACACTTGAGTCAAAGGTTAAGTTTAAATCACTGAACACACAGGGTCAGGGTGGCACACTGCACATTGGCCCTGTTTAGAGAAGAGAATTAGAACAAAGTGTAGAACACTGAAGTAATATATATTATTTGCAAGCGCAGATGAAATTGGTTAGTTACTTTAATTTGTACAGATCTACTTTCTTTTTAAACCAATATTATGTATTCACCTTTTTTGAAAGTTGCTTTGTTTATCAAATGTGAGTTGTGAATCTAAACACACACAAAAAAAAAAAAGTATGCTTCACTATAATAACAGAAAATTAATATAAAAAAAAAATCAGTAATCACAAATGACTAAAAACGTATGGAAGGGAATTCTTTTTGAAAATGGACTTAATCTTAGTACGCTGTTTCTTAATGGAAATGAAATATTTTCCTTTGTTGTAATAAAAGATCAGTTCTTTGTTTTGCAAGGTTTCAGATCTAATCTCTGTACTTTCGTCTATTTTGCAATCCTGAGCATTTCAAGAGAAATCTTGGAACTTCCTGTCGGAGGTTGCAGTTCCTCACTCCCCTGTCATGAGGAACTGGTTTAAGATATGATTTACGCACATTTATTGGCAAATATAATTATTTCCCGGGCCTTTTATAATGGAAGTACTGTTTCCTTACAGGTATAAAACTACTCATGCAACCATTGTTGCCATCTCAAATTTCCCCACATTGCAGCTGCTGTTCTGAACTAATATTTTCAGCTACTCTAAATCTGACCATGTCAATACAAACATGACTTTTGTGGCAGTCTAAAGTTCACAACGTAAACCTACTAAACATGTGCATGGCTGCTTCCAACATTTAGTTTTCTTCCTGTTGAAAGCCAGTGTTTCTGCTTCAGTGTTTCAGTCATCTTCAGGCACTGATTTGCATCCATGTTTCTGATGTACATCAGGTGATACAGTAGCGCTGCAGGAAAAGAGGATTAGTTTGATTAAGTCCCTGTGTGACCTTATTGCTTCAAACTTCGGTTCTGATCTACAGATCCAATGACTCAGCATTGTAATGCATTGTTTGCAAGGCTGATTCAATCATGTTTGTTTTATTTTTTGCGGTCTACAGTTTTTATGGTCTATTTAAAATGTATTTACATAAATTGTAAACCTTATACGTACTTAATTTAACGCACAATTTTTTTGTGTGTGTTGGATTGATATCACTTTTTTGCAGGCCTGAGATAATAAATTACAAATAAATAAGGACATTTTGGGACACTTGCCCTCAGGGCCGTCGCTAGAAGGGAAGAAAGATGGTGGCGATATCGGGGCCCCTGGCTTTCGTGGGGCCCCCGTGATTTCAACCGAAGGGGGAATATACTCTCCCCCACCGGAATGCAATTCTAACCAAGGGGAATCACCACCAACCTATAAAATTATACAAATCCTGCTGATTTAAATGTCAGCAAGGTAGTATTTTGCCCGATTTTAAACTCTGAATTGAATTCACAAAAAAAGAGAAGTAAACAGTCAGTACTAAAATAAGGAGGAGCAGCACAAATAAATAAAATAGAATAAAGATACAAATAAAATAAACTGCTTTAATTTTTTTTTTTTTTTTAAGGTAGGTCTAACAGTAGTATTGAATCAAGACATTTTAAAGAAATGTAATAAGGAATCAAATGTAAAATACTGTATGGTCTTCCCTGAATAAACTAAATACATTAATCCTTGCAATTAAGGTTACAAAAGTTAGTCATTCAAGAGCAGCACGTCATTAATGTCCTTCTAACAATGAAAGACAGGGTTATTATTAGGCTGCTGTCACTTTAAGACCGAATGCACGGATCCAATATACTGTTACACGTGCAGTTACACAACTGTTTACATTCACTTGCAACAAAACTGACTGTTTATGTGCATACTCGTCAAGACAGTGGTTTTGTGCGTATACATTTGGCCTTGATAGAGTCCATCAAGGGATTGTAATAACATTGAAATTATTTATAAATTGTAGATGTATTATTTCCAGCTATTTTTGCAGATTAAATATATCATATATTGTATAATGTATGTATGAAAAGAAGTTGCTAAAAACTTTTTATTTTTGCGTGGGACAAATAAAGTATCAGCAGGTCTGACTTAAAAATCTACATTTCTAATATTTCTATATCCACATTAAACTAATACGTTAATCTACATTCCGGGCTTGTAAGTAAACAATTGTTCTTTGTTGCAGACACGCATGCAGAGCCTTCAGCCAGAGCCAGCTGCCCGCTACCGTAACGTGATGGACGCTCTGCGGCAAATCGTGAGGACAGAGGGAATCTGGAGGCCAATCAGGGGCCTGAATGTTACAGCTGTAGGGGCGGGGCCTGCCCACGCACTTTACTTCGCCTGTTATGAAAGGTTGAAAAAGGTCCTCAGTGATATCATCCATCCAGGAGCAAACAGTCATTTGGCGAACGGTACCAGTTTTCCCGCCCATCAGCACTGCTGATTTCCTCTTACCTGCACACCCACAATTCTAGACTGTTAGTTGGCATGCATTTCTACGTAGGGCAGTCAGTAAACGTGTTAAGTTGAGGTCTTTTTTTTGCTTTTTCATAAGGCCTTTTCAAATGAACTGTATTCACATATTAGATCCATTGGTAGTGCCCAAAGTAACTAAACTGACCTGCTATATGTCCATATAATGAAAAGTGTTCATTATAAAGCTTAAATTATGGATAGTAATGGAACACTAGTTTATTGATAAGTGATTGATTTATATTGTGTTATTGCATTTATCAAATTGTGTTGTAGTGGATATTTAGACTTAGGGTGCTTTCACACTAGCACTTTTGATGCACACCCGACTGATGTCGAACTCTGGTTTGGAACGGGCAATCGAACCAACTGTGAAAGCATCCTTAGGGCCAGATTTACTAAACAGAGCAAATTAACATGTGGCTGCAATCTAATAAAAGCACCAGTGGGAGTGGAAAGTTCTGCAGGATATCTTCTGAGAGTGTGCAAATTCAGTCATGTCAGGTGCAAAATCTGTTAATTTCTCCCAAAAATAAAAACAAAAACTTGTCATCAGTACTCACTCTCATGTCGTTCCAAACCCATAAGACTTTCGTTCATCTTCGAAGTGCAAATGAAGAAATTTTATTAAAAGATTGCACAACTAATGACTATATGAATCGAGCGGTTTAGTTGCAAATTTTTCGAAGATACATGATCACTTTATATGATGAACAGATTGAATTTATTCACACATAAACATTGATCAGCGAATATAAACAGAAGCTCAACCGTACTTAATGCGTGAGAACAAACCTCACTGGTTCTTGCGAAAGCTCAAACGTGATGCGTAACACGAGAATGAACCTCATTGGTTCTCGCACGTCAAGCGAACACGCTTGAGCTTCCGTTAACCACAATTGGTGATGTGTGAGTTGATGAATGTCATATGTGAATAAAAGCCTAAATTCAATCTGTTCATCACATAAAGCGAATCGAGTCTCTTCAGAAAATGTGGACTAAACCGCTCAATTTATATGAATTAGTTTTACAATCTCTTTACCAACTTTTTGAAGAGTCAAATGGTAGTTGCGTAGCTGTCAATGGAGAGACAGAAAGCTCTCAGATTTCATCAAAACGATCTTCATTTGTGTTCCGAAGATAAACAAAAATCTTACGGGTTTGGAACTACATGAGGGTGAGAGTTAATTTTTGGATGAACTAACCATTTAATACATGCTTTTTGGGGGGGTTTAAATAAATAATGGTGATAATACCAGAAAATTGACTACCGCAAGCCTTAGCAAATCACATTGCATAATTCTTTTAAATACTCTCTGCCCATAAATGTAGCTGTCTGACATGGAAACTCCTACGTATGCATATGCAATAAGGTCAGCACAAGTATAACTGTGTCCACGGCTTTTCATCAGCTACGGTATCCTGACGGTAGTTTTTTTTAACGGCAAAAGAGGCTTTGTGCCGGCGCAAGCTGTTAGTAAATCTCGGCCTTAGACTCAACATTGCGGAGCTCATGGTAAAAGTCATTGTTGGTGTTGCTGTGTCTCTTTTCTTTCTCTTTCCTCCAGGTCAGGGTGAAAGGGTGGTAAGTAACTGCTGGCATATTACCGTTTACCAGTAGAATACACAGAAAAGGGATACAAATAATTATTTTGCATCATATTATTATTATTTTTGGATCATGATTTGCAGGAAAATGCCTCATGTCCTGTTAGCATCTCTGTATTTTGTATTCTCAGAAGTAGCAGCGGCAGTTTTTGCTTTTTACCGTAAAACAGACACGATGAGTGAAGTAATTGCCTGTATTCTGAACAAAAGACTCTTTCTTTCCTGACTCCACATTTCCCCAGAGTTTATCCAGTCAATCCTTAATCTCTCTGTTAAATCATGGGGGGTATTTGGTGGCTGTTCAGTTTTTTGAACAGTTTTTGTTTGACTGTGATCTGATCCATCTGAAGATCTGATTGTTGTATTTTGATTCCTGTGACTGTCCACTGTGTGCATGCCCTAATTTTGGTGCTAATGTCTGAGGGTCTGTGTTACAGGGACAGCTGGATGTGTTGCCACATTGCTTCATGATGCTGCCATGAATCCAGCTGAAGGTATATTAGCTTTAATCTTCACTTTATTTACTATTACACTTAATTTCTATTAAAAAGTCTTTAATATATACTGCCATTCAAAAGTTTGGGTCAGTAAGATTTTATTTTCTGGTAGGTATACTTTTATTCTGTAAAGATGCATTAAAATTGATCAAATGTGACACTTAAGACAATTATAATGTTACAAAATATTTGTATTTAAAATAAATACTGTTCTTTTGAACATTCTATTCATCAAAGATTCCTGAAAAACGGTTTACACAAAAATATTAAGCAGCACAACTGTTTTTAATAATAATTTTATTAGAGATGCACCGATGTGTTGCCCGGCGATATTTATCGGTCGATTTTTTAGATTTTGATCAATTTAAAACCATCAGCTATAGCATGAAAAAGTTGTATAATGTCTGTTTCATAATACAAAATTTTTCTCTGGGTAAAATACGTTTTTTTTTTCATGAAAGTTTATCCTTTGCACATGTTTTTAAGCCTTGTGAAATATTCAAGCGCAAGATAATGTAAAAGAGCACTCAATTCCACTTAATTATGCTCATTTGATTAAACAACAAAAGACAAAAAAAGCACACTATTCTTAACCAAATAACTTTATATATTTAATCTATATAATGAGTAATATATATTACATTTGATTACTTAATTTCTGTACCTGAAAACTACTGTTTGACCTTCCTGAAAAGCACTGTTTATTTGTATTTATGAATTTATGTTGGCCTTTTGAATGTTAAATGGATCCAATCCATGTTCAATTGAAATTATTTAATGATGCAGCAATAAAATAGATAGTACAGCTTAATGGCTGCTAATTTAAAACATGATCAAAACACTAATCTACTTTAATGACAAAAGTTCAAATAAGAGAGCAAGTGACAAATATCGGAATCAGCCAATAGTTTATTAAAATCGGTATCGGCAAAAAAAATCCTATCGGTGCATCCCTAATTATAATTTATATATATAGCCTTAATGTGCATATTTTCAAGACACTTTCAAAAACATTTAAAAATGTTAATGACCCCAGACTTTTGAATGGTAGTATGTTTATTGCTCTTCTTTTCATCTGTATCTAGTTTACATTGATACTTTTTTTTTTACTTGTATGGGTCCTTTTCTTTTACTGTTGGATTTATTTCATGTCATGGCAATAATATTTTTGGGGCACATACCATGGTAGGAGAAAAAGATAGAAAGGAGAAAGATGCTTTCTGCAACCAGATGATGTAGCAAATTGTCCCATGCTAATTAGTAGGACTGCGACTGCTTATTTTGACAACTAGTCTATTTATTTTTTTGTTAAAAAAAACTTTTTTCTGTATTTTATAAAAAATTTAATCAAATAAAATATCTTTATTCCACAAAATTCTCCTCCAAATAATGCACAAATTGTGCAGCAAACCTTAACCTCCCAGCCAGGAGGTGGCAGAAAAGATCTAAATTCACTACAAAACTCTCTCTCTCCCTTAAAAAAAAACACACATTTTCAAAAGACAGCCTTGTGAGAGCAGGTTGGCCTTGCTCTAATTAACAGCTGTGCGATGTTGAAACGGTAGCATTAGCCGAAATCCCCCAGTGGCCCGAGTCTCAGTCAGACTGTAGCGTCTGTTTCTGCACTCTTGAGGCTCAAGGTTAACAGCGCAGGTGCCAGACTAAGACCTTGCGTAGACACCTGCTCTCCTTCTGGTCTGTTCCCAGCAGACCGCTTGACTGTAGGTCACGCAGGAGGCTCGTTTGATCCGCTCGCGTCCGGATGAAACGGACATTTCTCCTTTGATGGGCCTTACTGTATTTCAATCACGACCTGACTTGTTCACGCACTTGATTAACGTCCCCCTTCCTGTCCTCTTTTGTTTCCTGTCTGGACTGCGATGACCTCCCCTTGTTCAGTGGTGAAGCAGAGGATGCAGATGTATAACTCGCCATACCGTGGCGTCCTGGACTGTATGCGCTGCGTGTGGCAGCGGGAGGGGATGTTGGCCTTTTATCGCAGTTACACTACGCAGCTCACCATGAATGTGCCCTTCCAGGCTTTGCACTTCATGACCTACGAATACCTGCAAGAGCTGTTGAACCCCCAAAGACAATACCACCCCTCGTCCCACATGGTGTCGGGCGCGCTGGCGGGCGCAATCGCCGCCGCCGCCACGACGCCACTGGACGTTTGCAAGACGCTGCTGAACACGCAGGAGTCTCTGGCTCTCGATTCTGTCAGCCAGGGCGGAAGACACATCTCAGGCCTCGGCCATGCCTTCCGGACTGTCTACAGGCTTGGCGGCCTGCCCGCTTACTTCAAAGGCGTTCAGGCCAGGGTCATATACCAGATGCCCTCGACCGCCATCAGCTGGTCCGTCTACGAGTTCTTCAAGTACATTATCACCAAACACCAGCACGAGAAGCGCAGGATCCAGAGGGACGGAGAGAAGTAACCGGCAAGACCCTGGCATAACCAACCTGATAAGCACTCGAGCTGCAAATGGACTGATTTAATAAATGATACGCACATATAGAGTCGAAACACTCATGTCTGTTTACTTCTTTTCATTCAGCATTTAATACTTTCCTGTATAATTCAGCTAATAATCATGACCTAAGTTTTCACTGTGACAGCTCCAAAAAAAAAAACCCATCTTTGTGAGTCCCACAAGAGGGCATCAGAGGCCTCTTCAGACTTGATATGCTAATGAGGGGGCGGTCCTTTAAATGTGTGGGTGGACATCAGAATCTCTAGACTTCTCCAATTCCTTTTTTTTTTTCATCTAAACAGTACCCACAAGAGTAAACCTGAAACAATTTTTTTTAATATACCCAGCCAAAACCAATGCGCACAATTAAAGACGTATCTGTACATTCAATTTGGAATTTTAAATGTCATTTAAATCATTGTTTATGGCAGAATGTAGACCTGTACAGTAATTTATTGCCTTCTCTGGATGAATAGCACTCAGAGGTAATGAAAGATATATGTTAGAGGTATTTTTGTAGTATTTGGCTGTGGCATTTCGTCAGCACTTGTGGGGAATGCTCATGCAGTTGTTCCAAAGTTTTGAGGCGGAGATCACTGCCCCTCCACAACTTCTAAAAATAGTTTTGAGGTCTCTAGGGGACGCCCGCATAGATCTGAATGAGAGCTTTAGAAAGACACACAGTCCTTTCTGCCCAGCATTAGTAATATCTAGTCAACAATGCCTTACACATGCAGATCACATGGCCTGAGTGTCATTTAAATCAGATTCTTTATCTATTGAAGTCCTTCCGAGTAATTAAATGAATATGAATTTGTTTGAGTTATTTCTTGATGGACACTAGAATGTCATTTGGTTTGCTCTTAACTGAATTTGAGCTCTTGTTTTTGAAAGTTTCTGCTGAAACTATGGAGTTTTATTGACAGCAGTCTGACTGCCCCCGTTTCATTTTGTTCCTCAGCTTCCAATAAATTCGCAGTGCAGGAAATTCCTTGGCATGCATAAAGCTGATGTCTGTGTGATTTCAATTATTTATCTGTAAACTAATTTAAGTTGGGAGTTAAATTAATTTTTTATTTTTATTTTTTTGACTGGTTTGTATATAAAAAAATTGCACTCATTATATCATTCAGAAGTTTGGGGTTGGTATAATTTATGTTTTTGAAAGAAGTCTATTATGCTCAACGAGGCTACATGTATTAGATGAAAAATACAGTAAAAATAGTTATATTCTGAAATATTATTGCAAACTAAATGAATGATTTTCTATTTAAATGTTATTTATTCCTTTATCCACATGATCCTTCAGAAATCATTATCTAATATACTGATTTACTGCTCAAGAAATATGTATATCAAGAGGTATGTATAATGTAAAGAATATATATAATATAAAACTGGTTAACATTAAGAAACATCCACCCATAGTGGTTACAATGGAAAACAATTCACCTAGAACAGTATAGTCCCAGTACTTAAAAGATGAATTTAGACACCTTTGGAGCTCAAATGTCTCATTTTTGGCTTTTTAAATCTTCTGGAACTGTTTGTACCATTTATTTCCAAGTGCATTACTGTATATTCATAAGTGTTAACATTCCTACTTGGATGCTCATAAGTTAGTAATTACCTCCTGAAAAGCTATCCAGTATATTTAGATACATGTGGCCTAATTCCTCTGTGTGGATTGTGGAATTCCTCTGCTGGTGTCCTCGGGAATGAAGGAGCAGCACCTCTTAAGCAGGAAGAGTTGAAAGATCTCTGTTGGTGGCAAATTCAGTGTTTGGTCTAAGACGCAGGTGCACATGTGACCTCTGACTTCAAGTTTCCGAACAATTGCCAGGGGTGTACATGGAGGAGCTCTCACTTTACCTGCTAATGTCTGGACAAGAGGGTTAAATGTTTCTTTTTTTTTTATGAGACTGCATCTAATGTGGCGCTAAAAGTATTTGGACACTTAAACAACACAGTTTCTCAGTCTTTTTGTGTGTGTGTGTGTGTGTGTGTGTGTGTGTGTGTGTGTGTGTGTGTGTGTGTGTGTGTGTGTGTGTGTGTGTGTGTGTGTGTTTTGCTGTCAAGCACCTGGTGCCAAGGTAAGTTTTTAGAAGATGTATGAAGTCAGTTCCTCTCAAGTTTGCACATGTGTAATTAATTTAATAATTACTAGTATATATTAACCACTAACTTTTGACAATCACAAAGTGTGTGAGTGTGTTAGAATTTTGTATTTATATATAATCAAGACAAGACATTTATAATGTTACAAATGATATCTATTTCAAATAAAGGCTGTTCATTGTTCTAAGAATCCTGAAAAAAAAAGTAACATGAGATTTGATTTTACTCCAAAATATGAATCAGCAAAAACTATTTTCAACATTGACAATCAGAACCAATATTAATAATTGAGCACCAAATCAGCACATTAGAATTATTTCTGAAGGATCATGTGACACTGAAGACTGGAGATACAGCTTTGACATCACAGTAATTAATTATGATTGTATATGTTGTTTATGGTTTATAACAGTGGTCTTTCTTTAATGTTTTTCCTTGAAAATGTTTAAAATCCCTATTGGTTTGATATTTTACATATAATGCATTTTTTAAGTGTATATATTATTTTAAAACCTGCCACAATAATGTCCTAATGATGTAACAGGTAGGTAACAGCATGCCGCTGATGATGGGGTTAAAAAAATCCTCCCTTTTCTCTAAAGCTATGAGAGAGAGCAGATGACAGACGAAGAACCATCAGTCCCGCTCCTGAGAGCCGAAGGCTCAGCCGGCTGAACGTGAACTTGACTGTCAGTCTGCCAGGTGGAAGAGCTGGACTGTAATGGAGACGCACATGGATGTCACTGTGAGTTAGACCTGATTCAAATGCCTAAGGCAAGGGAAAAAGAGTCAAATGATCTCAATGCAATTTTGTACTTGGTTTCAATTCAACTGTAAACTGTAGATTATTAATCTGGATGCTCTTGCACAGTTTATTTTCTGGGACTAATCATACAATGACAAGGTGATGTTGACTTTAGTCTGCCATTTCTTAGAACTGATCAAATTTGAATACAAACCTGACATGGAAATCAGGTCTGGAGTTTCTATCCTTGGATGCCTCAGTGAATACACAGGTCTAACGTCAGTCATAACCAGTGTGTTCACTTTATATTGTCCTGTTTGCACAAAAAAACACACACATTGCAGGACATTGAATTATTTGCTTTCGGAAAGAATCCATATCCATCAGACATATTTGTTCTCCCTTTTAAAGTAATACTGGATTTAATGAGAACATTGGGTATCATTGAAAAATATGTACGAAGTTTGATTCAAAAAAACAAAATCTGGGTGATTTTGCTGCTGGTTCCGTTTGCAGGTGCAAGATGCTATTTTTTTATACAGTCTTCATTCTCTACTCCAGACGTATATCTTGTCAGGTAGACATCTGTTCAAACAGGGAGTGTTAATGAACACTCTTTGAATGTCTGAGAGTGTGTGATGGTGTGTTTCACCCCACCCTAGCTTTCGTTTATGTCTCTCCTCCCATCCGTGTCGCGGGTGGCTCGCACAAGCTTGCCCACAATGGTGCTGATGAGCTTCCTCTGCAGAGTCTGTAGGGGATTATGAGGAGGTGTTTATGGTTCCTGATCCATCCACTGATCGGCCCTTCGCAGTTCTTTAAGGAGTCAGAGATGGTGAATGAGGTATTTGTTGGGAATTAGGTGATGTTATTGTTGTTTTAGAACATGTGCCTGGGCTGATGTTTGATCAGCTGAGTCAGAGAGAGACATGGAGTAGTTTCCTAAGTGGGAGAATGTGAGAGAGTGTGTGTTGCTTTAGTTGTTGGACTGCTGACAGACAGTGGAGTGTTTGCTTTTTCTTCGAACTCTAATAAAGAGCCCTCACGGCCAGGTAGAGGATATGTCTCATGAGACACTTGTTTGTTTGGGATGTTCTCCATCGATTTACCACACACACACATTAACGTAGTTATGTATTGCATTTGATGCTCAGCATTTCTGCATGCAAGATTCCGATCAATCAAACCAATGACCCAATTGGTGTTACTAGCACCATGGCTGTTTGAGACACAACTGTATATACCCTTGGACTTGATTTCTTTATGCCTTTATGATTATAAAATATGAAATGATTATTTATCAGTCTCTGGATTGTTCTGCAGTGAAGCTCTATTTGGTTGTATTCTTCCCCACAATTGTTCAGAGATGTTGAGATCAACCTATGACTCGGGCAAAAATATCACAAAAGCATTGCCCTGTATACCTGGTATCAAGATGCCTTTCAGGAGATCGGTTCACTCTAAAACTCTAAATACAGGTCCGGACTGCTTTCGTAGTGTAAACGCTCATGTGGTCGAATGCGTTCGAAACAGCCATAAAAGACCGCCTTCTCTCCACCTACTGACCTAATAATGACCTAATATTCCCCTGAAAGTTATAGCCTATTTATGCTTGAGTAGAAGTACAATAAAATAGCATGCCCACTTGGCATGCTTTTTTTTATTGCATTTTTCCCCCAATCACATATACAGTCATGTGTAAAAGAAAGGACACCCTTTTGAATTCTATGGTTTACGTATCAGGAGGACATAATAAAAAATCTTCTGGTCTTTGGCAGGTCTTAAAATTAGGTAAATACAACCTCAGATGAACAACAACACATGACATATTACACAGTGTCATTATTTGTTTAACACACACTTTGTCAAAATGGAAAAGCCATGTGTGACAAACTAAGTACACCCTTACTGCTTCCATAGGAATTAAGAGGGTAAGTAGCAGTCAGGCCATTCTAAACAAATGCCTTTGATTAATTGATCATCAGCAAGTGTGACCAACTCTATAAAAGCAGAAGTTTTGGCAGTTTGCTGGTCTGTAGCATTCAGGTGTGTGTTAACAATGCCAGGGAGAAAATACATCAGCAATGATCTTAGAGCAGCAATTTCTTGCTGCACATCAATCTGAAAAGGGTTGTACGGCCATTTCCAAACAATTTGAAGTCCATCTTTCTACAGTGAGGAAGATAATTCAAACATTCAAGACAGTTGCCAATCTTCCCAGAAGTGGACGTCCCAGCAAATTCACGCCAAGGTCAGACCGTGCACTGCTCAGAGAAACTGCAAAAAACTCAAGAGCTACATCTCAGGCTCTACAGGCCTCAGTTGACATGTTAAATGTTAAAGTTCATGACCGTACAATTAGAAAAAGACTCTACAATTATGGCTTGTTTGGAAGGGTTGCCAGGAGAAAGCTTCTTCTCTCTAAAAAGAACATGGCAGCACAGCTTAAGTTTGCAAAGTTGCATCTGAATAAACCTCAAGACTTCTGGAACTATGTCCTCTGGACAGACGAGACCAAAGTGGAGATGTTTGGCCCTAATGCACTGCACCACGTTTGCCAAAAACCCATCAACACAAACACCTCATTTCAACTGTCAAGCACGCTGATGGAAGGGTGATGATTTGGGCTTGTTTTGTAGCCACAGGACCAGGGCACCTTACAGTCAACCTGAGTCAACCATGAACTCCTCTGTAAACTAAAGTATTCTAGAGTCAAATATGAGGCCATCTGTCCGACAGTTAAAGCTTGGGTGAAACTGCATCATGCAAAGGGACAACAATCCCAAACACACAGGCAAATCTACTGCAGAATGGCTGGATAGGAAAAGAACCAAGGTGTTGCACTGGCCCAGTCAAAGTCCAGACCTAAACTCAAAATGCTGTGGCAGAACCTTAAGAGAGCAGTGCATAAACAAATGCCCACAAACCTCAATGAACTGCAGCAACACTAAAAAAAAGTGGGCCAAAATTCCTCCCCAACGATATGAGATACTGATAAAGTCATATAAAAAATGATTACTTCATGTTATTGCTTCTAAAGATGTCTCTACAAGCTATTGAATCATGGGGTGTAGTTTGTGACACATAGCTTCTCCATTTTGGCTTTATTTTATTTTTTTATTACACGGTTTAATATGTTATGTGTTGTTGTTTATCTGAGGTTTTAATTCATTTTAAAACCTGCTATAGACCAGATACATAAAACAGAAGGGTGTACTTTCTTTTTCACTTGACTGTATAGCAATCATCATAAAATAGTTCTACATTGAAAGCTTAAACACAAAAAATTCACCCTTAGAAAACCGTTTTTAAATTGGACATTGCGTTACAAAGGAAACGTTATTTTACATGATTTTAGCAGCTCAGTTTTGGTGGTCTTAACTTCAGATTTGGAACACAAATTGTTTTCCTTCTGCAATAATCTGCTGAGGATTTTCTTTAAAAAGAGACCAACCTTAGGTCTGTGTTAAAGTGAAATAATGTGTGAATATAAAAGAGCATTCATGAATTACAATCATTTGAATTCAGATCTATGCTCAAAAAGGTGACAGTATCTATTAAGTATCAAATGTAAAGTGAAGCTAAGAAAACTTTTAGTGATAGTTCCCTTACAATTAGTTTTCATAGCTTTCTTATGCTTTGGAAAGTAAAACTTGTTTGTTTTGTTCCAACTGGATCATTGAGTGAGTGAGTCATTGCAAAAAATTGGATCAAAAGAATGATTCATATTACATTTTGGAGCGGCTCTCTTTTTTTCCAGTTTGAAATAACAATGAACGGCATGTTTTTATTAAATGTTGTGCAGTAAAAAAGTACAATATTATGCTTTGTTTGGAATGTAGTAAAGTAAAACTTGAGATTGGGTCCGACGAAGCAGAGCGTTGTTAAAGTGTCCTTATTATGGCATTTTATTTTAAAGGTTCCTAATTTTGCTTTGGAGGTCTCCTATAGGGTTAAATGCATTCAAGGTTAAAAACTTTGATATTCCTCATAATATACACATCACATAATTTCTTAAAGGTGCTCTAAGTGATGCCGGGAGTGTTGACATTCGAATTGTTGTCAAACAAAACGGAGGCTAGCTAGACCCTCCCTCCTCCTCATCCCGTCTCCTCCCTCCTCCCCTCCCTTCCGGCATAAAGGAAAGTCAAAGTAATCACGGAAAACAAAGTTAAGTTTTATTGATACTTCATTCAATGTGTAATGTCACCAAGTTAGATAAATGCTTTTATATATTGCAGAACAGAATGCAGAAGAAGAGAAACATTGTCTTAAAATCGTTTCGCCACCTGAGGTTATAACTATAACGTTAGCTCCCATACAAGGACGCAATAATAGCAAGATAACGTTAGCTTCGCGTTTCCCAGTGAGCATAAACAAATTTAGTCAAAGTTGTCAATAGCCTATAAATGAACATTCAAATCCATAACAAACAGTGGATGAAAATAACCATTCACACAAATTGTCGCCCTACTGTGAATTTGCTTGATCATTTACAATAGAGATTGATCGCTAGCTGCTAGAAACATATATGTTGTATTCACCAAAGCTAACGCTGACTGCATAGTTCTAGCTAATTACATTCTTGTGTTGGTTTGGCGAACATGAACGTCAGTTTAGAAAGAAAGATGGATTTACCTGTTCTGAAAAAACAGAGCAACTGAATGTCGGATCGGAAGCCCTTTTGCCGGCGGAGTTCTCGCCACCTTTCGAGGGTTTTTCCGATGTAAATTCGGGACTTCGCGCGTTCCTTATCCTTGTCCCTTATCCTTGTCCCTCTTCTTTGCAATTTGTTCATCGGAACATCGTCTCTTTGGTCATGTGTCGGCCATAATTCAAACTTCCCTCTTCATGCTTCTCTCTCCTCCACACACCCCCTTCATGTGCACGCGCACTAACCTCCAAACCACACCCCTCAAATACTTCTTGTCGGTGATTGGCTGGAGCACTGTTGTTGTGTTTCGTGGTGCGGGTGAGCCCAAAATGTTTTTGTTGCCGTTTGTGGAGCCTGTGGTGTCTACAGAGACCGCGTTTTTTTTACAGTGTGTTCAGGGGACAGGCAGCTAGCGCATAGTGAGGAGATGTTTGCTGTATGTGACAAAAAAAATGTTGGCCTAAAAAATGCGTGACATCACTTAGAGCACCTTTAATGAGTCTGAAAATGGTTAGTTGGAAGATTCAGTCTCTCTAAACCCCTTCATTCCGGGAGCCTCCTCTGCTCTGATTGGTCAGACGGCCCAGTCTGTTGTGACTGGTCTTCCGCTTACAGCGTGTGTCAGAAACTAAATGCCTTTTACCATATCTGAATTTCATCTCCAGAGGCTTCCTTAGCACTTGTATAGGCATCACAGTGTTACGAACAGGAACGATGGACAGTTTTTCAGTAGCACTGTTTCAGTGTGTCCTCATTCTTTTGTAATGCATGCAAAGTGGATTTGCATCACTAAAATCCCAACTTCTCAACATGCTGACAGCACGAACCAGACTCTGCCAGTTTCAGCTACAACTACAGTGTTTGAGGATGGCTTAAAGTAGACGTTGTTTGTTGGCAGCCAATTTGTTATATTGTTACGAAGGCATGTAACGGGAAGTCAGACTGGAATTGCTGATGACTCGTTTCAGCAGTTCAAAATCGTTTCTTTCTTTAGGAGACAATAGGGGCATTCGCACCGAAGGAACGTTTTCATGGTTCCTATAACTATTCAACCCGATCTCACGGGAAAACGTACAAATTCTACGAGGTGGCTTATTCGTACGAATTCATACGACCTGACTCGTACGAATTAGTACGATTTTTGCAAAATCGTACATATTTTACGAATTTGCCAATTCGTATGAATTCATACGAATGACCTACCCCTGACCCCGCCCCTAAACCTACCCATCACGTGGGTTTAGACAAATCGTACAAATTCGTATGAGTGAGGTCGTACGAATTAGTACGAATTAGCCAACTTTTTATCATTCGTACGAATTCGTACGAATTGGTCGTGAGATAGCGTTGAACTATTGGCAGAAGTACATGCTTTTTGGCACGTTCGCACCACAGGAACTAAGAATGGTTATAGTTATAGGAACACCTTTTGAGTGGACTAAAGTAGCTTCTACTTTAGACCAGGGTCTAACTCAGCACAATAGGAATCAGCTGAGGGTAACGCATTACAAGTAACACGAGTTAGGTAATCAGATTACTTTTTTTCAAGTAACATATTTCTTTTAAATCGACTTTTTCAAATAGTGTAAGTAATACAAGTTACTTTGTTTTCCCATATATTGACTGATAGCTCTCCTGTCACTATGTTGAGAGAAACTGGGAATGCTGAGCAGCATAGGTGTTGTTTCCACTGTGTGAACATGATGGTTATTGTAGCTCTAGACTAAATGTGAGCGTACATTTACTCATCACTTTGTCATCATGTTAGTTCACAGTGCATTAACTAATGTTAACAAATACAACCTTGATTTTAATGTTTCATGTTAACTATAGGTAGTTAACTAATGTTAACTAATAAACCTTCTTGTAAAGTGTTACCACTTTCTTTGTTTAACAGTTCTATCTAATAACGCATTAGACAGGACTGTTAAACAGATCGCAAACAAATGAAGATGGAGAATGGGAGCGCTGTGTGCTCAGGCTCTGCCGTTCTCAGCGCCATCAAACTAAAAGTGTTGCACAACAACCAGAGCGGCAGAGCTTACGTCACTTCAGATTTCCTACTGGCGGTGCAAATGCAACCAGAAAAATGGCCCTAGGTGAAAATGTAGTTCTCAAGGGACCGTCCTGGTGGCTAGTTCCTATATCTGAGTTCCTATAACTACCCGGTGCAAAAGCCCCTAAACTTTATTTGTTGTGCACTTTGATCTTTAAACCTGTGCAGACTTTGCACTGCAATTGGATCTGTCAGATTCACAAATGAATCATTTACCGTGATGTTTGAATTGTTTCAAACAAGTCAGTGAAAAGGTAATGGCTCAAAAGAATGATTTGTTCATATATTGCTTTCTTCAGTTCCAAATAATAACAAAAAAAGTATGTTTTCCTGAAATGCAGTGCAGTAAAAAAGACGCTTTTGAACGTAGCAAAAATGCTCAGATAAAGTACAGATACTTAAAAATAATTGCTCCTTAATGTTCACCATTGGCAAGGAATATGTGATTGTTTGAGAAGGAAGCCTCTCACCTGAAATCAGGCCAATTACACAGGTGTGATATGAAGTTTGCCTTGCCTGAGGCTGTCTTTATATCTGAAGTTAACACATTGTCATATAATTTGAACTGACAGCTGCTCTTTTTGGCCACCTTAACATTAACCAGAGCCTTCTTTGCCATTCAAATTATCCACACCAGCCATCTTGCAACAACCTTTACCAACATTCAAGGAACAGGATTTCCAGCTGTGATTTATACTAATTGGTCTTGTGCTTTGCCTTTACAGAATGATGTGTTTGTGCATTGGTTGACCCCGGAGACCTGATCGTGACTGTGAGACCACTTGACTGTGAACTTTGACGTGGTGGTCATCTTCATGTGGCCTTTTGCAGAGGTCTCCACCTTTGTGTCTCTGTAAACACACACAGTCTTACCTAATCTAAACTATTTAGTCTGGCAGTGAAATCCTCTCAGCATCAGTGCTATTATGCAAAGAATGACTCCTCTTCGGAAGCTAGAGCCATTTTATTAAAGATAATACTAGGACTGCCAAGTTACAAAACAGCAAATATATACTACCGTTCCAAAATTTGTTGTCTTTTATTCAGCTGGGATGCATTAAATAGATCCAAGGTGACAGTAAAGACATTTATTAATGTAACAAAAGATTTCTATTTCAAATGAAAGCTGTTCTTTTGAACTTGCCATTCATCAAAGAATTATGAAAAAAAATGATCACGATGAGCAGCACAGCTGTTTTCAACATTGATAATAATAAGGATCATGTGACACTGAAGACTGGAGTAATGATGCTGAAAATTCAGCTTTGCTATCACAGGAATAAATTGCCTTTTAAATATATAGAAAACCGCTATTTCACAATATTTCACAATATTACTGTTTTACTGTAAATGTGATTATGCCCTCTGTATATATGATTGATTTGATGTCCATTATTTATTTGGATTGCCTCTTTTTTTCTCTCTTTAATGGTGGGCGATGTTTCGGCTAGGACGCTCAGGTAGGTATAGGATAAATGTTCTTTTTCTATTTTCTTTTCTTTCTTTCTTTTTTTGGACATTAACAGACCACAAAAGCCTTGATCTTGTTTTTAGTTATAGCACCACTTAGCAGTCATGGTGAAAGGCGTATGATTAATCAGAGAGACGCACTTATAGTTTTGACAGCAGTAACTGGCAGGCCTGCAGGCTTTGAGGAAGCTCTTGTGTTTACCCAGTTTTCCATCACAGATCTGCTTTCAGACCCTCACACAACTCCATTTGTTTTCATTCCCTACAGCAGACACCTCCCCTCTTCAATCCATCTCGCTGACGAACAAGAGTTATCTTCTTTCTCTTTTGCAGGAGTCTTGAAAGTCCTCACTGCTTGTGAAAATGACTGACTTGTGTCACTGGACCTGGTTTTTGTATTCACCGCTATTTTTTGTCCCCCGCTGACGCTCATAAATATGGAGGATGATAGGAAAAAGTCACATGACTGAAACATCAGTCTGAATAGGTCAAATTTCAATCACAGTGAATATTATTTTCATTTTCAATTCAGTTCCTTTTAACTGAATTTTTCTTATAGAACCATAAAAAAAAATTTTTTTTAAAAAGTGTGCATTTCCGAATATAACAAGGTTGTCACAAAACATTTTTAAAAGGAATTTATTTATTTATTTTGGGGGGGTGTGCGTGTGTGTGTGTGTGTGTGTGTGTGTGTGTGTGTGTGTGTGTGTGTGTGTGTGTGTGTGTGTGTGTGTGTGTGTTAAATTTTATTCATTTATTTAATTTGTATAATAATTTATCACAATGGAAAACCAAATCCGATTGATATACCAGAAATTACTTTAATTTATATGATTAAAATTGTATTAGTTAATTATTTAAATGATTAAATATTTGAACTCCAAACTTACTTGGTTAAAATAATGTAGTGTTTCGTAGCAATAAATAACTATTTTGCAAGGCTGTTAGCACAAATTTACGATGAGCCTAATAGTTTAAGAATAGCCTATATTTGTTGAGCTTAGTATCTTGTTGAGATTGCCAGTATTTTTGGGTTATAATATATGTTTTTAGAGTAGCTGCTGGATAATGTTCAGCTCTCATGTTAAATGTGATGGGTGAGAGGCAGTCTTTCCTTTGGCAAGGTTTTTGATCATATCTTCCTTCTTTCACAGAGAGCGTGTTTTGGATAGACAGTATGGCGCCCAGTTGCTTCTGTGTACATTACAGACAGACGTGAAGCTCTCAGCTGAGAGGGGAGACCTATGCTGGATCTGGATATACAGAGCTGATCTGCTGAAGAATCCCATTGTCTGGCTTCCCGTGAGTGGTGAGCGGTTCCCAGGACTTGCCTTGTCTAAATAAGCCATGACAGAGTGGACTCCCTCCTGCAATAGCCTCTCTGACTCACTTATCTCTGGCAGACGCACTCTCAACACAAACCAGTGCCGGCTCTCTGTCACACAGCCTAATCTGTAATGTCATGGTTCACTGAAACACTCCCACTCTCTCCGAAAACTGGCACTACCTTCTTCAGCTCTCTGATGATCCAGTACAATTAATACAATACTGTTCAAAAGTTGAAGTTTCAAATTTTATTTAATTTTTTAAATAATGTACAAAAATATATTAAAAACTGTCATATTTTGAAATATTATTGTATTATTGTTTAAAATAACTGTTTTAGTTTAATATATTTCAAAATGTAATTTATTCCTGTGATGGTATCATTATTACTCCAGTCTTCAGTGCGGATTTGCTGCTCAAGAAACATTTCTTATTATTATCAATGTTGAAATCAGGTGTGCTGCTTATCATGATCATTTTTGCCACAATTCTTTGATGAACAACAAGTTCAAAAGAACAGCTTTTATTTTAAATATAAATGTTTTTTAACTTTGTAAATATCTTTGCTGACGTTTTTGATTAATTTTAATGCATCTTTGCTGAATAAAATAATTAATTTGAAAGAAATGTGTAAAACTTAGTGTATACAGGGTGCAGAGAAATCAGCACAATATGTGCATAACACGTTACGCAAAATAAAAACCAATTTTTTTGTGTTAACTACAGTTATGTCAGATATTCATTTAAAATAATGTAGATTTTTAGAGACTGGAAATCAACATTTAGTCTAAGTAGCCCCAAAAAGTGTTGGCCAGCACTTAATGTAGGAATATCATTGCATTAGATAACAACATATACATTTATATTTAAGCATTTAAGCTATGGAAGTGTTTATGCATCAGAGAAAAAAAATAATAATAATAATTGTGACTTTTTTGTGATATGCACACATACATATATATGATATATCACAAATGTGACCTTATTTCTCATAATTGTTTAATCTCACATTGTGACTTAGTTTAATACTTTGATATATCCCAAGGGTAGCATGTACAGGTTAAAAAAAATTAACGGTCCTAGTACTGAGCCTTGTGGTACTCCATACCAAACTTGTGATCAATACCTCTTCGTTTCCTGCTACAAACTAGTCAGAAAACGGTCCGATAAGTACGATTTGAACCATGCCAATGCGATTTCACTAATGCCAACATAACTTTCGAGCCTATTCAAAAGAATGTTGTGGTCGATGGTATCAAATGCAGCACTAAGGTCCAGTAAAACTCATAGAGAGATGCAACCACGATAGGATGATAAATCCTGACTGGAAATTCATGAAGTCATTATGCTGTGTTTTTGGGAAATGTTAGGACATTTATTTGTCATTGATTTAGCCTCTGTATCAAATAAATAATTAGGGTTGTGTTTGTTTTCTTCTAAAAGTGTCGACAATTAAGCAGATTTAGCAATAAGTCTGTTACATTATACAAGCCACACGTGCAAACAAGCTCACACAATCTCAACTCTCTCTCCCTTTTGTTGTGTGCCTAAGCTGATGTTTTGGAAACATAATCTATAGGTCATAGCCCCTCAGCGTGTGCACCTGCATATGGAAGAGGGTATTGACAGCCCAGGTAGAGTAAAACCCCTTGACAACATGCACCTTAAAAAAGAGAAAGCAGCAATATCCTAGAATCCTCCAATGATACTGTTACACTGCTTTACAGAATCTCTGTTGACAGACAGCCTGTCTCGTCCCATGTCTATTAGCCTGTAGGCATGAGACTTTATCCAAACTGCAGTTCTGTTTGTTCACACACCAGTAGTCAAATACTTTTCTATTATACTGTTGACAATCAGAAGACAGTGAATAATTTCGGTGAATATTAAGATTTAACTTGACAAATTCATTTATAAGTCACACTCTAACACTCGCACGATACTTACCGGCTGAGATGGGCACATGACAAGTCTTCATTTTGACAGATTACCTGAAGCTTTGTGGCTCTGTGAGTCAGGCAAAAACCCTGAAAGCTGTTTGAAAACACACCTGCCCTGCCTTTACCGTCCCTTCCCTCTGCCTGTGCTGAAAGCTGCTATCTGTCTGTCTGTTTCTGGTTCCTCTTCAGTTTGATAAACCTCACGGCCAAGCCAAAGGACATGACAGTTCCTCAGTTCTTTGAGTTTGTTTGCTACGTTGGTTAATCTTTTAGACTGTCTTTCTAAGACACTAGTGTTCACATGTTTGAGGTTGGTAAGATTTTTTATGTTTTTGAAACTAGTCTCTTATGCTCACCAAGGCTGCATTTACTTGATCAAAAATACAGTAAAAACAGGAATATTTTAAAATATTATTACAATTTAAATGAACTGTTTTCTATTTTAATATAATTTAAAAAGTAACTTATTCCTGTGATAGCAAAGCTGAAATTTCAGCATTATTACTTTACATGATCCTTCAGAATTATGCTGATCTGGTGCTCAAGAAACATTTATTATTATTATCAATGTTGAAAACCTTAATATATTTGTGGAAACACAATATATTTTATTCAGGATTATTTGGTAAAAAGTTTAATAGAACAGCATTTTAAAATGGAACGCTTTTGTAACAATGAAAAAGTCTTTATTGTAACTTTTGTTAATGCATCCAGGCTAAACAAAGATATAAATGTTTTTTAATTTACTAACTCCAAATTTTGAACTGTAATATGTGTGGATGAAAATATTGTAATGTGATGATAACAGATGATCAGCTTACAGTATTTAACAACCTCAGTTCTCATTTTGACAATAACATGAATGTAGCATTTGGACACGTTTTTGAATGGCTTTGCATTGATAACATACAAAGCAAATTGGACTTTAGTAAGAAAAACATAATATGTGTATTTTTCAAGATTAGAAAGATATGGTTAAAAGATACAGGAATAAATCAAGATAAAAGATTAGGTTTTTTTATCAGTCAGAAAAACCGCAACAACTAGCGTATACAGTATTTGTAAATATTAGTGTAAATTGTAATATATTGTGATATATGAATAATATCCACTACAAATTGGTCCAGTTGGTTTAAAGCAGGGTCGCCCAATCAATCCTGTTCTTGGAGATTACCTTTCTGCCAAGTTCAGCTCCAGATCAAACACAACTGAAGCAGCTAATTAAGATCTTCAGGAGCACTTGATCATTTCCGACAGGTGTGTTTGATCAGGGCTGGATCTGAATTCTACAGGTAGGGAGATCCATAGATATCCATATAAGGCTAGATGTCTTATGGCGGAGTCTCATATGGCATCACCGGCGGCCATCTTGTCACAGGCAGGCTTTCTGTCGGGCTCTGTGGTACCTGATGTAAGGTGAGTGATCAGCACGAACACAAATACTCTTATCTCGCTGAAATCTTGACGGATTTACAAGCGGTTTGGTTTCTTACAAACATTATTAACGTGGCTATAATTCCGAATGCTTGAACATGTATGTTATAATTATTCATATGTATGCAGTGTCATAACTACATCTCTGACGTTTATAACAAACCAAACCGTTTGAAAATCAGTAGAAAATTGAGCAAGTTATGGTTATTTAAAAAGTACATGCAGCAAAACACAATGTTACGAGTGAGCGAGCTGCCTGTGGCAAGATGGCCGCCACGTGCGGACGTCGACCTCCATTGGCCAGCAGCGCGCACGAGACATCTAGCCTTTATTATATGATATCTATGGGGAGGTCTCCAGGAACAGAAATGAGCGCCCTTGCTTTGAAGTGCGTTTCCTTTGTGTTTTTCATGTACAGATGACAACATTATCAAAATGTTTGGATCCAAGAAAACACTGTATTCCACTGCCAGGCCAGTAGTTGGCGATGTCATTTAGATTAAGACTGAACATGTGCATGACGTTTTTGTAATTCACACAGAGATGATAATGGTAGTGTTTTCAGAAACTTCACTTTGAAACCCGTTTTTAAAATGTAGCATTTTTAGGCCCCCAAATCTCCATTTTAGTGTAAATGAACGGCCAAAATGCATAAAACGTTTTCCATTTTTAGTTTAAACCGGTGTTGGGTAAACGGTCCTTGAATAGCAGGTTCTTTATCTAGATGCCTGAAGATTCACCCAATGTGAGTGTTTGGAATTTGTTTTTCCATGTTTTAGCAAAGTGTTTTCAAAGTGTGTGAAGGCTTGAGTTGTGTCACTGGTTTAGACTTGTAAAACAGGATATTTCACACCTTCCATGAAATAAAAGAAACTCATGCAAGGCTTGCTGTGAACAGGGAGCTTCCCCTAATAAATCCAGCTGTTTATGGTTGTGAGACACTCTTAATGGCCTCAAGTCTTGAGAGCACAGTGCACCGTCTTGCTCTCACAAAAGTGATGTATTAATACCACACAGAGAGTTGGCATTTACGCATGAAGACAGTTGTGAAAATGAAAGAAG